>NC_088349.1:23802500-24002500 GCF_036884655.1 Musa acuminata AAA Group
AAAGAAGATTGCTAGTGGATGCTGGTTGCCTTGACGGAAAAGGAATCGAGAGTGGATGTAGGTCACGATGACTGAACCACTATAAAACTTAGTTTACATTTCTATTTGTGTAATTTACCTTTATTGCAAACTGTCTTACGTGCTTTACTTTTTCATTACATTCTTCAGAACACTTTCAAGTTAATACATTTCCAATATCAATTTTCATCGAACGAAAGTTTTTCAAAACTGGTGATTTTAATGTAAGCACTAATTCACCCCCTCCCTCTTAGTGCCGACTCGATCCTAATAGTTGATATCAGAGCCATATTTTTCTCATTTGGTTTAACACCCAAGAGAAATGACCCTTTTTTGTTTTCAAGAGGGTCACTTTATCATTTGTTCTCCTATGTTCAATGGGACGGACTACACTTATTGGAAAACTCGGATGAGAGTTTTCTTACTTTCTTTGAACTTTTATTTATGGAATATCATTGAACTTGGCTTTCCAACATCTCTAAACCTATGAATGAATGGAATGACTTTGAAAAAAAATTTATTTTTTTAAATATGAAAGCTATGGATGTTTTATTTTATGCTTTGAATAAAAATGAGTTTAATCATATTTTAACTTGTTAAACTGTATATGATATTTGGAACACTCTTAAATTATACACGAAGGCACTAACAGAATTAAAGATTCAAAAATTAATCTTTTGAAGCATGATTTTAAATTATTTCAAATGAAGCCAAGCGAAACTATCATTGACATGTACACCTGTTTTACAAATGTCATCAATAGTTTAAAAGATCTTAGTAAAAGTTTTTTGAATCTTGAACTTGTGAATAAAGTTTTATATTTTCTCCCTAAAAACTAGGATTCAAAAGTAACTATCATACAAAGGGCAAAGAACTTAAACCATTTTCCGATTGAAGAACTTATTGGGTCTTTGATGACCTATGAAATGACATGCAAGGCATATGATGAATTTGATGAATATGAGAATAACCTTCCAAAGAATAGGAAGGATTTGACACTTAGAACTCAAGAAGACCACTCGAGCAATAGCTCAAGTGATGATGACTTTGAACTCTTAACAATAAAGCTTAAGAAGTTCATGAAACAAGAATCAAAGAAAAAAACAAACTTAAAAAGAACACAACTACCTGCTATGAATGTAAGAAGCTGGGTCACTCCAAAGATGAGTATATAAAACTGAAGAAGAAGTTGCCAAAAGATGAATCGAGCCCATCTGAAGATGAGGAGCAAACCAACAAAGACGATGTGGCCTTTCACAATAAGGTATGTAACTCACTTGAAATGTATTTACCTTATTTTGAAATTACTTGATGCTTTTCATGAGTTGTTTTTAAATTAGTTCATAAAAATATAAAAATATAAAAATTATCATGCTATTGATTTTAAAAAAATTAAAAATTTAAGTATGCCAATTACAGGTTAACTCCTAGCACTAAGCATGAAAAGTTAGATTCATTTAAAAAGAAAAATGCATTACAAACAAAATGATTTTGATTGAAAATGCTTTATGTTTAATGAAATCATGTATGATGATTTATTGATGTATAATGATGTAAGACGTAATAAAAATATTAAAAGTTTTGGTACCATGCTTAATGATTTAATTATGCATGATAATTTGAAGTTTTGGTGACTTTTATGATGAATCTTATCTTTGTCTTTTGGTTTTAAACATGATGCATGGTTTTGACATAAAAACAAAAAATAAAAATTTGGGCATGCTTGTATAAAATCAATCACATAAATTGAAACAACTAAAATAAGAATGCATTATTAAAAATTTCTCTATCACTATCTTATCGATTTTTCAAAAAGAGATTAATGAATATATTTATGTTATTTTTTATGAATCTCTTTAAAGTGATTTTGATGATTTGATGATCTAAAATTGAATTACGAACAGTTTGATTTCATTAGAAGAGAAATATGCATACTAAATCTTCCAAATGCATAAATTCTTTTTTCGGATCGGTTCTTCGTAACTTGAATTTTCTTTTTAAATCGAGATCATCTTTCTATTTGCAAAAGAAGAGCCTTGATTCATGGATTTTTGGATTAATGACTTAATTAATTCTTTTGAATCCTTCTTCCTTCTATTTACAAGAAAAGGGATTTGATTTATGAAATTTTATTCATTGATTTTTTATCCTTCATTTAATGATACTTTCCCATGAATTCTTTCTCACTCTTCTCACGAAAGAAGAATTTTTATTCATGGACTTTTAGTATGTGATGATAATTTGAAAGAATAGGGATTTGATTTTGTATGGACATCTTGATACTTTTAATGAATCCTTTCTCTTTGCTAAAATAGAAGCTTGATTCATTGAAACTCATTTATTATGGATTTGACTTTATTCAAATCCTTTCATGAATTTGGTTCTAGATTTTTTTTTTTATGGAGAATGAATTTCTCTCCCTTACTGTTTTTCCTCTTCTTCTTATCTTTTTATGACAAAGGAATAAAGAAACTTGCATATCTTAGCAAGAACCAAAAAGCTCACAAAAATGCTAGCTTCTCATTTTTCATGCAAAGTTTTTGCTTAACTTCTCATTTTTGCTTGCTTAGATAAATTGGTGTAAAATTTACTTAACATGCATTTAAACACTTACATTGTTGAATGATTCTCCTTATTGTTGATGACAAATGGGGAGAAATGATGATTGGTATCAAAATATTGATTTAAGCATGAGAAATGATGAATGTTTGGTATCATGAAATGATAAATGATATCATAATCAAAGTTTTAACATCATGCATGGAAATGATAAATGTTGGGTATCATGAAATGAGAAATGGTATCATGTTCAAAATATTGATTTAATGCATAAAATGTTAAATGCTTAAAACTTTAATGGCTTCGCATCATGTATGTTAATGTCTTCGCATCATGTATGATATGCCCATAGTGATGATTGATTTATTTTTGGTATCATGTATGAAGTAAGGATGAAATGTAAGGTTTTGAAATTATGTATGTTTTAATTTGAAACTATAATGATGCACAAACATATTAAAATTTTTATATGATATATTGCATTTGATCACTATGATCGAAAGTGTTTAACATGAATTCAAAGGTCATGATTCCTTTTGAATTCAAGTTTGCTTTATTTGGGATAATGATTTGAATCATGCGTGATATGAAATATTTTTATACATACATGATTTTTTGAATTTAAAGGTTCTATCAATATGGCATATTGATAGGGGGAGTTAAGGTTAACTCCATCAATAATTAGTTGTCATCATCAAAAAGGAGGAGATTGTTGAATCTTAGATTTGATGATGAAACCAATTAATAATGTTATGATCTAATCTGCATTTTGAGTAATGCAGGACTAGCTTCAATCAGGAGAGGCAAATTGATTGAAGCGGGAGGAATCGAATGTTGGGCCAGAGTGGAACAAGTCAGAAGATTGAACATCGAGCTGGAGGATCGGTCGACATGTCAGCAGAAGGCTTCATACCATGAGTTTGGGCATCGGGCCTAGAAGAGTGGACATTGCACCAAGAAGATCGGAGTTACAGAGGTCAACATGTCAATTGGGCAAAAGGCTGCAAAAGAGGACGACACAGTGAAGGATTGGATGAAACACCGATAAACCAATGACATGCCGGACAACTTAGTATTCTTGCTTGTAATAATTTATCTAGATCGAGTTAGTTTAGGTCATAAGTAGGTTGGTTTAAAATGTAATTAAGCTAACATAATTAGGGGCTAATTGGGCCCAAAGTGGGGTTATTTTATGTCAAGAGAAAGGCCCATTCAATGACCCAAAAGTTGGGTTAGGCGGTGGCATCACTAGTCCAAACAGTGGCACTACCAGTGGCTCAATCTCCGAGATAGTCTCCAAGACTATGATAGGCGGTAGTACCGCCAAACTGAGCGGTGGTACCACCCAATGTCAAGTGGTGTTACCACCCAAACACAGTCTCCCAAACTATGTCAAGCGGTGGTACCACTAGACTGGGTGATGGTACTACCTAGTGTCAGTGCTGTAGGCGATGGTATCGCCCAGCACTAGCGGTGGTACCACCAGTACTCGGAAGACCCGGGATGAGACTAGTTTTAGCTCCAAGTTTAAATCCATTTGGAGCCTATAAATATCCCTCTCATCCTTGGTTAATAAACACAAGCACAGACAACTGAAAAGTGGGAAAACGCTATAGCAATCACTTGAGAAATCCCCTCCTCTAGTCCTAAAGTTTAAAATTATGTTTAGGGAGGAGTGAGTGCTTGTAAAAGGTTGTCTCTTAAACCTATGAAAAGGAGAAGAGGGGTGTAAAAAGGTAGTTGATCTTCACCTATTGAAAGAAGATCGTTAGTGGATGTAGTTGGCCTCGATGGAAGAGGAATCGGGAGTATATTTAGGTCATGACGATTGAACCATTATAAAACTTGGTTTGCATTTCTCTTTATGCAATTTACCTTTACTACAAACTGTCTTATTTGCTTTACTTTCTCATTATATTTTTACAAACACTTTTGAGTTAAATACATTTATGATATTGATTTTTATCGAACGAAAGTTTTTCAAAATCGGTGATTTTAACATAAGCACTAATTCACACCCCCCCCCCTCTCTTAGTGTCAACTCGATCATAACACCATCGCCCAATCTGGGTGGTACCACCACCTGACAAAGCCTCGGATACTATGTTTTGGCAGTACCACCACCAGACAGGGTGGTACCACTACTTGGCAGCATTAACTACCAATGATACCACCATCTAGACTACTTGGGAGACCGAACCTCAAGTAGTGCCACCGCTTGGGCCAACTAAGGATCACTGAATGGGCTAAATAATAGGCCTAATTTAATCCTAATTCAAGCCCAGTTGGCCCCTAATTGAGTTAATAGGATTTCTCCCAAAACTAACCCAAATTGAAACACGATAATTAAGAATAAACAATTCAATACAAGCAATCCTAATTGTTTGGCATGTCAATTGTTCATCCGAACTCCTAGTGAAACTTCCAACACACTCTCGATGATCTTTTGGTAAGCTTTCGGTGAACTCCCAGTGAACTCTCGGTAAGGTTCTGATGCATCATCCGAACCTTCGACATATCCCCTGATTCTTTCGGCCCGATACCTAATCTTTGACTTTGGCCCAATATTCAATTTTTTTTAATTATTTTGCCTTTTCATGATCATAGTTAATCCTGCATCACTTTTCTCAGTACATGGATTATATTATTAATTCAACAATTGATTTCATCATCAAAAATATGAGATTCAACAATAACACCTACCATATGTGTGTGACCCTCTAGGCCCAATATCAAGCTAGTTGTGAGTCATACCTGTCAGAACTCCTTCTAGCTCAGTGAATTATTATCTCTATAATAATTCACTTGACTCATCGACTACGGACGTACTAGGTCACAATGTTGCAATCCCTAGATGATATAGGGAAATCTAATTCATTGGACCTATCTATCTTTAGTTACCATATATCTATAGTCCCTCATCCATCTAATATTCCAGAGACCATATACTTGGCATGGTGCTATTAGGCCTATATGGTTTCTACTTGAGTCTCGCTTAAATCGGATTCTCCCGGAGAACTCTTTCTCTCTCAATCTGAATGGCCTTAGCTAGATATTTGTTTGAGTAAGAACACATGGGATATTTCTCTTATAACACTTTGAGTATGATCCTCTATCAATACTCAATGGCCCTCGTAAGGTTGGCTG
Organism: Musa acuminata AAA Group; assembly: GCF_036884655.1. Lineage (NCBI taxonomy): Eukaryota > Viridiplantae > Streptophyta > Magnoliopsida > Zingiberales > Musaceae > Musa > Musa acuminata. The sequence continues at coordinate 23,808,225 of NC_088349.1, forward strand.
CCACTCCTGATGATCGGTTGTGCTAGATCTGAAACTTTAAGGTCTATAAGTCTGGTATCAAAGAGTAGAGTGCTCATATAGGATATCCTTGGTGTCTCAAGTCTAAACACTAGATACACTACTAGGATGAAGGAATCACCATCTAGCATTTCATGAGCGGATCAATCAATGGACTCATTCTCCAATAAGCACCTATATGGTATCCCTAGTGTCCCCATATAAGTAGCTATGAGACCAGTGACCTCCATCATATAGATAAGTATACAGCACACCAATCTATCCGGTCATCTTAATATTCCTCTCGAGTGACCTATAACCAAGATTATTTAGGGTTTGTGTTTGAATATAAATTAGTCTTATTATCGTGATCTCATCACGATTCGATTCTCATTGCACAGATCTATGGACATCATAATACATACAATTTGTAATATAAAGTGAGAAAAATATCAAATAAATAATAAGTAAAAAGAGTGTGTATTATGTCATACATGTCATCACTCACGTGATTGGCTTATATGACACTTATGACTAGCAAATATGAATGACCCTAGCTAGGGATTTATCTGAGTAAGAATACATGGGATATTCCTCTTATGGCATCGAGAGTGGAAGATCCTCCATTGATACTCAATAGCTCTCGTAAAGTTGGTTGTCACTCCCGATGATTAGCTATGCTAGATCTGAAACTTCCAAATCTATAAGTCAAGTATCAAAGAGTGAAGTACTCATATAGGATATCCTTAGTGTCTCAAGTCTAAGCACCAGATATACCACTAGAATAAAAGAATCATTGTCTGATAATAAGGTATCATCAACCATCCAACATTCCGTGAGCAGATCAATCAATAAACTCCTACTCCAATGAGTACCTATGTGATATCTCCAACATCACCACATGAGCAGCTATGAGACCAACTACCTCGATCATATAGACAAGTATAAAGCACACCAATCTATCTTGTCATCTCGATGTTCCTCGAGTGACCTATGACCAGGATTATTTAGGGTCTGTGTTTGAAGGTGAATTGGTCTCATTATCGTTATCTCATCATGATCTGATTTTCATTGCATAGATCCATGGATATCATAATACATGCAATTGGAAATATAAAGTAAGAAAAATATCAAATAAATAATAAGTAAAAAGAGTGTGTATCATCTCGCACGTGTCATCACTCACGTGATTGGCTTGCAGGGCACTTATGACTAGTAAATCCGAATGACCTTGGCTAGGGATTTGCCTAAGTAAGAATATATGGGATATTCCTCTCATGAAATCGAGAGTTAATGATCCTCTATTGACACTCAATAACCCTCATAAGGTTGGTTGTCACTCCCGATGAGTAGCTATGCTAGATCTGAAACTTCCAAATCTATAAGTCTGGTATCAAAGAGTGAAGTACTCATATAGGATATCCTTAGTGTCTCAAGTCTAAGCACCAGATACACCACTAGGATAAAAGAATCATTATCTGATAATAAGGTATCATCAACCATCCAGCATTCCGTGAGCAGATCAATCAGTAAACTCCTACTCCAATGAGTACCTATGCGATATCTCCAACATCCCCACACGAGCAGCTATGAGGCTAGCTACCTCCATCATATAGACAGGTATACAACACACCATCTCGATGTTCCTCTCGAGTGACCTATGACTAGGATTATTTAAGGTCTATTTTTGAAGGTGAATTGGTCTCATTATCGTTATCTCATCATGATCTAATTCTCATTGCACAGATCTATGAATATCATAATACATGTAATTAGCAATATAAATTAAGAAAAATATCAAATAAATAATAAGTAAAAAGGGTGTGTATCATGTCGCACGTGACATCACTCACGTGATTGGCTTGTAGTGCACTTATGACTAGCAAATCCGAATGACCCTGGCTAGGGATTTTCCTGAACAAGAATATATTGGATATTCCTCTCATCATATTGAAAGTGCATGATCCTCCATTGACACTCAATAACCCTCATAAGGTTGGTTGTCACTCTCGATGTCTAGCTATGCTAGATTTGAAACTTCCAAGTCTATAAGTTTGATATCAAATAATGGAGTACTCATACAAGACATTTGTGATACCTCAAGTCTAAGTACCAAATACACTACTAGGAGGACAGAATCATTGTTTGACAATGAGGTATCATCAACCATCTAATATTCCACGAGCGGATCGATTAGTGAACTCATTCTCTAATGAGCACCTGCATTATATCCCTAGTGTTCCCACATGAGTAACTATGAGACTAGCCACTTCCATCATATAAACGGGTATATAGCATACCAATCTATCTAGTTATCTCGATGTCTCTCTCGAGTAACCTATGACCAAGATTATTTAGGGTCTATATTTAAAGGTGAATTAGTCTCATTATCGTGATCTCATTATGATCTAATTCCCATTGCACAGATCCATAGACATATATGATACTGAAGCATTCATCACTTTATAGTAAAATTAACATCATTTTGGCATGATATTCATAGTACTAAAGTATTTATATTTTCAATCATTTTGGGCATAACATATATGATACTAAAGCATTTTTTAACCACTTCATGCATGATACCATATTCAACATCATTTTGGCATGATACTACATTTAATATGATTCCAAAAACATTCATCATTTCTCCCCCTTTATCATCAACAAAAAGAAGAATCATTCAACAATTTATGCAAGTATTTTAAATTATTCAAGTAAGTTTTATACCAATTTATCCAAGCTAGCAAATTTGTGAAATGAGAGATTAAGCAAAAACTTTGCATGATAGCTACTTTTGCTTCTTGAAATAGGCAAACTAGCATTTTTGCTTTAGATGTGTAAACACTTTTTAGTTCTTCTTGAGATGTGCAAGTTTCTTTCTTCATTTTGTCATAAAAATAAGAAGAAGAGGAAGAAGATTAAGGAAGGAATTCATTCATCAAATTCATGAAAAAATAAGTTTCATTGAATCAAGCATTTACTTTTGTAAAGAGAAAGGAATCATCATAAAAGATCAAAATGTGCATACTAAAAATTCATGAATCAAATCTCTTTTCTTATAAATTGAATGAAGAATGATTCATAAGAAATGATTATTGCATAAAAGATCAAGTATAGCTAAAATCTATAAAACTTCAAGAAGGTGACAGAAAATTATTTTAATAAAGAGAAAACTCAATTTCTAAAAATCGAGAAATCTAAAAAATATATAAAAGAATTCATGCATTTGGAAGATTTAACATGCCAAATTCTTTCTAATAAAATTAAATTGTTCTTCATTCAATGGTTTTGTAAAAATATCTACTAATTGATGTTTAGTATCAATAAATTCTAAAGATATATCATAATTATTAATATGATCTATAATAAAATAATTTCTAATGTCAATATGTTTAGTTATAGAGTGTTGAATGAGATTTTTTGTTAAACATATTGCACTAGTGTTATCACATTTTATAGGTATGTTTTTCAAGTGAATTTCATAATCTTCTAAAGTATTTTTCATCTATATCACTTACGCACAATATGCACCTACTACTATATACTCAGTTTCGATTATAGATAATGCAATTGAGTTTTGTTTCTTGGAAAACCAAGAGATAAGTGCATGACCTAAGAGTTGACATGTTCTAAATATGTTTTTTCTATCTATTTGATAACCAGTAAAATCAGCATCAGTATAAGCAATCAATTTAAGATTTTTAGTTTTTGGATCCATAATTCTAGATTAGGAGTTCCTTTTAAGTATCTAAAAATTTTTTTAATAGCTTTTAAGTGAGATGCTTGGGATTAGATTAAAATCTAGCACATAATCTAACACTAAACATAATATCAGGTCTAGTTACTGTAAGATATAAGAAACTACCTATCATACACCTATAAATTTTTTTATCAAAACATTCTCCATTAATGTCAATATCTAATTTTGTAGAAGTGCTCATTGGTGTATTAATAGCTTTAGCACTATCTATATTAAATCATTTCAATATATCTAAAGAATACTTAGTTTGACTAATAAAAATTTTATCACTTAATTATTTAATTTGTAATCCTAAGAAAAGATTTAATTCACCCATTAAGCTCATTTCAAACTCTTGACTCATACTTTTGGCAAACGATTCACACAAAGATTCATTTGAAGAATCGAAAATGATATCATCAACATAAATTTAGACAATGAGTAAATTATTTTTAAAATATTTAATAAACAATATAGTATCGACCTTACCTTTCATAAAATTATTTTGAATAAGGAAAGAACTAAGCCTCTCATACCAAGCCCTAGGGGTTTATTTTAATCCATGGAGAGCCTCAAATAACTTAAACACATGATTTGAAAATTTTACGTTCTTAAATCCAAGTGGTTATTCAACATAAACTTCTTCATAAATAAAGCCATTAAGAAAAGTACTTTTAACATCCATTTGAAATAACTTTAAATTATTACAACTAGTATAGGCAAAGAGAATCCTTATGGCTTTATGTTTAGCCATAGGAACGAATGTTTCGTCATAATCGATACCTTTTTCTTAGTTGAAACCTTTGGCCACTAGTCTAGCCTTATTTTTAACCATGATACCAAGTTCATCTTATTTATTTCTAAAGACTCATTTATTACCAATTATCAAATGGTCATTAGGTCTAGGAACAAGTTTCCATACTTCATTTCTCTTAAATTAATTTAATTCTTCATGCATTGCAAAGACCCATGAATCATCTTTTAGAACTTTGTCAATGCATTTAGGTTCAATTTGAGATAAAAAGATAGTATTCATATAAATTTTTAAAAGAAAAATGAGTTTAAACACTTTTTTATGTGTCTCCAATGATTAGCTTTTTAAGATGAGTATCTATATACTTCCAATCCTTAGGTAAGGATTTTTTGAAAAAAGATGCATCCAAGTTGCTTGGGGTAGGAGAGTGTTCATTCAAATTTAAAGCATCAAAATCAAAATCATCATCAAAATTATTGTTCTTAAATTCAGAAAGCTTATTAAAAACAACATATATAGATTCCTCTATAACCAAAATTCTTTTATTAAAGACACGAAAGGCTTTAGAATTAGAGGAATAACCAAGAAAAATACCTTCATCGAATTTAGCATCAAATTTACCTAATGCATCTTTTTCATTTAAAACAAAATATTTATAATAAAAAAATTTAAAATATAAAATATTGGGTCTTTTATTATCCCACAATTCATAGAGAGTTTTGAAAAGTAATGGTCTTACAAGAACCGACATAGCATACTGTATTAACGGCTTCAGCCCAAAAATATATGGGTAGGCTATGATCATTTAACATGGTTTTTACTATTTCTTGTAAGCTCCTATTTTTTCTTTCAACTACTCCATTTTGTTGTAAATTTCTTAGAGTAAAAAAATTATGGTTATACCCATTTGACTCATAAAAATTTTAAAAATTATAGTTTTGAAATTCACCACCATGATCATTATGAATAGATGAAATCATAAAACTCTTTTTATTTTTAATAAATTTATAAAATTTTGAGAAATATTTAAAACAATCATTTTTGTGAGCTAAGAAGTATGTCCAAGTGTTTCTACTAAAATCATCAATAATTACAAAAGTATATTTACTACCTTCTAGGCTTATTGTATAGAACAATTGTAGTGGTTTAGAGGTGCTTATTTGATTCTTTGATTTGAAACTACTTTTTATTTGTTTTCTTAGTTGGCATGCATCACAAACTGTCTTTGACAAATTTAATTTTAGACATATCTCTTACAATTTCTTTAATTATAATTTATGAAATTAGTTTCATACTTGCATGACCTAATATTCTATGCCAAAGCCATACATCATCATTTAAAACTGAAAAGCAAGTTTCATTACAAAATTCATCAAGATCAATAGTATAGGCATTGTTGGTCCTTAAGGCAATCAAGGATTTATTTATACGTGGTATTCTATAATTCAAACATTAGAGTTAAACTTGATGTTGTAACTTTTATCATATAATTGACTAATTCTAAGCAAGTTATGCTTTAAACCATCTACTAATAAAATATTTTTAATTAAAAGTTTTAATTTGTTATCTATATTTCGTTTTCCAATAATTTTTTCTTTATTGTTGTCCCCGAAATATGACAAATCCTTCAATTTGGCTAGTGAGCTTAGAGAAGTGCATTGAATCTCTAGTCATATACCTTAAGCATCCACTATCAAGGTCTAAAAGAAAGGGGGTTTTCTTTTAGGTACCCATTTAACCTTGGGTTCCTCATAAACATATCTACCTATCATTGAATGATCTATGGTTCTTTTAGGAATCCAAACTAATTTATATGAACAATACCTTTTAAATGGGCATTTGTGAGCAAAATAACCATATCTTCCATAAAAATTATATTTTTCTCTCGACGAGACATATAATGTAGGTCCTTTAATTAAGATAGTTGGCTTTTGTTAAGTATTACTCACAAAGCCAATTCCTTCCTTCTTATAAACATGACCCTTATTAACAAGGATCATGTTTAGAGATTTATTACCTATTTTAAAATTTTCTAATATTTCTTATAGTAAGACATTTTCTTTCTTAAGTGAATCTATCTCATTACACGAAGCTAACATACTATTATCATACTCATTTTTTAATTTATCAAATTCATTAACAAGAGAAGCATGCTCTTTTTTTAATAATTTATATTTTTTATTAACTAATTTACATTCATTAAACAAATAATGAAAAGCATATAATAAATCATCAAAAGATAAATGAGCTTTGATTGAGTCACTTACCTCGTCGCCAAATGTCATTAATGCATAGTTTGCAACTTCTTCTTTGTTAGTTGGCTCCTTGTCTTCGGATGCACTTGAATCGTCCCAAGTCACCTTGAGTGCCTTCTTTTTCTTTGATAGCTTCTTCTTCACTTTGTGACATTCATTTTTAAAGTACCCCGGCTCTTGCATTTGTAGCATATGATTGTGTCCTTTTTTAGTTCATTTTTATTCTTAGTGTTTTGTTTTACAAAATTTGTTTTGTTTCTTCTTATTAATCTTTTGAATTTTCTTGTTATTAATGTCAAGTCCTCATCATCACTTGAGCTTTCACTCGAGAGGTCCTCTTTAGTTCTAAGTATCATATCCTTCCTATTCTTTGAAAGGTTATTTTCATGTTTATCATGTTTATTATGTGTCTTGCATATCATTTCGTAGGTCATTAATGACCCGATAAGTTCTTAAAGAGCAAAATTATTCAGATCCTTTGCTTCTTGTACTGTCGTCACTTTTAGATCCTAACTTTTCAGAAGGGATCTTAGTATTTTATTAACAAGATTAAAATTAAAAAAATATTTACCAAGTGCTTTCAACGTAAAATGGGTGTACATGTCAATAATAGTTTTGCTTGGCTTCATTCGAAACAATCCAAAATCATGCATCAAAAGATTAATTTTTGAATCTTTAACTTTACTAGTGCCTTCGTGTGTGATTTTAAGAGTGTGTCAAATGTCATGCGCAGTTTCGCCAATAGAAACCTGATTAAATTCATTTTCATCTAGAGCACAAAATAAAGCATTCATCGCTTTAGCATTCAAAGAAAGAGTTTTCTTCTCCAAATCATTTCATTCATTCATTGGATTAAAAGACTTTTAAAATTCACTTTCGATAATATTCCATAAATTCAAATCCATAGAAAGCAAAAAAACTCTTATTCGAGTTTTTCAATAAGTGTAGTTCGTCCCATTGAACATAGGAGGATGAATGATAGAGTGACCCTCTTGAAAGCCAGAAAAAGCCATCACTCTTGAGTGTTAAACCAAATATAGAGAAACGTGACGTTGATACTATTAGGATCAAGAGCACTAAGAGGGGGGGGTGAATTAGTGCAGCGAAAAACCTTCTATGATAAAAATCGCGTTCGTTCGATAAAAGTGATTTCGGTAGGAAAGCCAATTCGTAAATCACTTTAACTTTTGATTAAGCGAGATGCAGCAAAGATATAAGTGCAGTTTGCAGTTATGGTTCAAATCAGATAGTAGGCGCAAACTGAAATATGATATTCGTACGAAAAAACTAATTTACGTCTAAATGCTGATTCGTAAATCACTTGATTAAGCGAGATGCAGTTAAAGCAAGGATATAAAGGCAGTTTGCAGTTATGATAGAAATCAAAACGTAAACACAAACTGAAATATAATGATCGTACGATAAAACTGATTTACGTCTAAACGCCGATTCGGAAAGTGCAAAGCTTGAAACCCGATCGTATATGCGCAGAAAGCAGTAAGCTTTTGAGGAGATTTGTAGTAAGGATAAGATGCTCAAAGTAAATGCAAACCGAGATTTAGAGTGGTTCGGTCAATCTTGACCTACTCCACTTTTGGCTTCCTCCACCGACGAGGTCACCGACGTCAACTAGAGGCCTTCCTTCAATAGGCGAAGGCCAACCACCCTTTTATAGTTTCACTCCTTTTGACGGGCTTAGGAGACAACCCTTACAGAATTTTCTCTCCTCTCTTTCAAGATCAGAACTTGGAAGAAAAGAGGGAGAAGAACTTTTGGCCTTTACAATAATTTTGAGCTCTAAGAATCATAGAATAAGATCAGGATTTCGGTGTTTGTATTGTTGCCTTTCAGTGCTGAATGGGTGGGGTATTTATAGGCCCCAACCCAGTTTGAATTTGGAGCTCAAAACTGTCAATTCCCGGAATTCCAGGATCTGGCGGTTGCACCGCCTGACTAGAGCGGTTGCACTGCTTGGCATAGCTCGAAGACTGAGCCTCTAGGCGGTGCCACCTCCTGTCAGGGGTGGTTGCACCTCCTGCCAGAGCTCGAAGACCGAGCTCAAGCGGTGCCACCTCCTAACTAAGGCGGGTGCACCGCTCAGCCAGAGCTCGGAGACCGAGCCCAGGCGGTGCCACCTCTATCAGGGGCGGTTGCACCTCCTGCTAGAGCTCGAAGACTGAGCTCAGGCGGTGCCACCGCCTGACTGAGGCGGTTGAACCGCCTGGCAGAAATCAGGGTCCGAATGGGTTGATCCATTCGGCCCAATTTGGGTTTTTTTAGGGGCCCAATTGCCCCAAGATTAAGTTAATGGGATCACCTCCCATTTCCAACTTAATCATTGTGCTAACTATAATTTTTCCTAAGATATTTACTACAACTTGCTCCGGTGCGTCAATCGCTTCTTCCGGCGAGCTTCCGGCGAACTTCCGTCGATCATCTGATGAACCCTCGGTGATGCTCCTGCAGACTTCCGGCAAACTCCTAGACTTGCGATGATCCACTTGGCGAGTTCCGACGAGCTTCTTTGGCAAGCTCATGGACTTCTCAGATTTGTTCCCGCAGAACCTTTGACGACTGTCCGTACTTCCGTCGAACTCCCAACGTGATCATTGTCTTGACTCCGGCGTAACTTCTGTTGCATATCTTATTTTCATCGTAGTTAATCCTGCACACTTATCTCAACATATAGATTAGATAACAAATGACAATTGACTTCATCATCAAAATCCGAGATTTAACAATCTCCCCCTTTTTGATGATGATAATCAATTGATAATGGAGTTAACCTTAACTCCCCCTGTCTATATGTCATACTTGAGATAAGTCATTCTTGAATTCCAAACCTTTGAATTCAAGAGACATATTGATAAGTTAAAATCATTTAAACTTATCAATACTCCCATCATGATTCCCATCATGATGTTTCTCTCTGAAGATGATGTCAAGGCTTGACATTCATTTTCAAATTTTACATAACAGGTTTGAATGATGGTAATAGTAGCAATTCATCATATTGTAAGATATCAATATGTAAAACTATGAAGTAAGATTTTGATATCATTACATGATACAAACAAGGCATAATGCAAATTATAGCAATCATAGCATCAATTCATATATCTCTTGGTGATGCAAGCATGGCATTAATACTCATATATTTCTCGGTGATGCAAGCATGGCATTAATACTCATATATTTCTCCCCCTTTGTCATCAACAAAAAGCATGGTAATTGTGATAGTAGGAGAACAATAAGCGAATTTTGAGCATAAGTGTGATAGTTGTTCATGCCTTTACATGTTATTTTCCAAGCATATAAAGGAAAGCATGATACATAGATTGCTTTGAATACTTCTTCCTTTTTATTTGTTATAATCTTTTTGCATGAAGGAGGAAGGCTATTTGTGATTTTACTTTGAGTGAAGTTGAAATCGATGAGAGATTAAATCATGCTTCATTTTTACAAGGATCAAGATATATATATGTGAAACAAGTCTTTACAAGTAAAAACACTATCATCCATATTTTAAGATGGAATTTATAAGCAGGAATCATTTCATCAAATCCATTTCAGAAAAACATTCTTCATAAGTGTATGAGAAAATCCGATTGTTAGGATACCAATTGTTAAGCGAATCCGAAAATGAAATTAACACTTTCATGCATTCGGACAAGACTATGCTATTGATTTTCAAATACAATCATGAAGACAAAACATGCTTATTGTTATGAAAATTTTTGTATTCAACACATAATTTCCAACATGTTATTTAGGCATGTAATGGCAATCAAGTGATTTGATCATTCAATAAAGTCTGAAAGATAATTTTAACTAGTTTATGTATTCGGACACATCAACATTTCTAATTCTCTTCTTATGAAATCAAATTATTCTTCATTTAGAGGTTTTGTAAAAATATCAGCTACTTGATGTTTAGTATCAATGAACTCTATGATTACATTATGATTAGTAACATGATCTCGTATAAAGTGATGTCTAATATCAATATGTTTTGTTCTTGAGTTTTGTATAGGATTCTTCGTTAAGCATATTGCACTTGTGTTATCACATTTAATGGGAATATTTTTAAGATGAATTTTATAATCTTCTAAGGTATTTTTCATCCATACAACTTGTGCACAGCATGCACTTGATGCAATATATTCAGCTTCGGTTGTTGATAGTGCAACCGAGTTTTGTTTCTTAGATGACTAGGAAACAAGGGCATGTCCTAAAAATTGACATATTCCTGATGTGCTTTTTCTATCTAGTTTACAGCCAGCAAAGTCCGCATCATCATAAGCAATTAACTCAAGATTCTTTGATTTTGGGTACCATAATCCTAGATTTGTGGTACCATTAAGATATCTAAGTATTCTTTTAACTGCTTTGAGATGAGATATCTTAGGGTTTGATTGAAATCTAGCACAAAGTCCTGCACTGAACATGATATCTGGTCTAGTTATAGTGAGGTAAAGTAAACTTCCTATCATGACCCTATAAGTTTTTCGATCGAAGCTTTCTCAATTTCTATCGATTTCTAACTTAGTGGAGGTGCTCATAGGAGTGTTAATAGCTTTTGAGTTATTCATATTAAACATTTTTAGCAAATTCATAGCATATTTAGTTTGACTAATAAAGATGCCATTGCTTAGTTGTTTGATTTGTAAGCCTAAGAAGAATGTTAATTCTCCCATTAAACTCATTTCGAATTCAAGACTCATAGTTTTAGCAAAATATTCACAAAGAGATTCAACCAAAGATAATATCATCAACATAAATCTGAACAATGAGAAAATCATTTTCAAAATTCTTGATGAACAATATAGTATCAACCTTGCCTTTTGTGAAATTATTTTCGATAAGAAAAGAACTAAGTCTCTCATACCAAGCCCTCGGAGCTTGTTTTAAACCATAGAGAGCTTTAGTTAATCTAAACACATGATTAGAGAGCCTATTATTTTCAAATCCAGGAGGTTGTTCAACATAGGCTTCTTCGGAAATAAAGCCATTAAGAAAAGCGCTTTTAACATCCATTTGAAACAACTTAAAATTATTACTACTAGCGTAGGCAAGGAGCATCGTTATGGCTTCTAATCGAGCCACAAGAGCGAAGGTTTCTTCGTAATCGATACCTTCTTCTTGGTTGAAACCTTTGGCCACTAATCTAGCCTTGTTTCTAACCACGATACCATATTCATCTTACTTGTTTCTAAAAACCCATTTAGTACCAATAACTAAATGGTCATTTGGCCTAGGAACAAGCTTCCACACCTCATTTCTCTCAAATTGATTTAATTCATCTTGCATTGCGATAATCCATGAATCATCTTTCATGGTTTCGTCAATACATTTGGGTTCAATTTGGGAGAGAAAATCGACGTTGGAACAAAAATTTTTAAGAGAAGAACGTGTTTGAACCCCCTTTGATGTGTCTCTTAAGATTAGCTCCTTAGGATGAGCATCTACATACTTCCAATCCTTGGGTAAGGATGTTTCGGAAGTGGATGCATTTAAGTTGCTAGTTGGAGATGGGGTTTCATTTAAATTCAAGGAATCAAAATGAACATCATCATCAAAATTGTTTTTCCTGATTTCGAAAATCTCATTAAAGACAACATGAATGGATTCTTCAATAATTAAAGTTCTTTTATTGAAGATACGAAAAGCTTTAGAAACCGAAGAATAACCAAGAAAGATTCCTTCATCAGATTTAGCATCAAATTTTCCTAAGTTATCTTTTTCATTCAAGATAAAACACTTACACCCAAAGACTTTAAAATATAAAACATTGGGTTTTTTGTTGTTCCATAACTCATAGGGAGTTTTGGTGAGTAAGGGTCTTGCTAGAACTCTATTCGAAATATAGCATGCAGTATTTACGGCTTCGGCCCAAAAATATTTGGGTAGGCTATGTTCATTCAACATGGTTCTTGCCATTTCTTGTAAATTTCGATTTTTTCTTTCTACTACTCCATTTTGTTAAGGATTTCTAGGAGTAGAGAAATTATGGTTGTATCCATTGAGTTCACAAAATTTTTGGAAATCATGGTTTTGAAATTCACCACCGTGATCACTTCTAATTGACGAAATCATAGAACCCTTCTCATTCTGAACAAGTTTACAAAACTTGGTAAAATATCTAAAGCATTCATTTTTCTGTTTTAAGAAGTAAGTCCATGTGTATCTGCTATAGTCATCCACAATGACGAAGGCGTATTTGCTACCTCCTAGGCTTGATGTAGAGATTGGTCCGAACAAGTCCATATGGATTAATTGTAAGGGCCTAGAGGTGCTTATTTGATTCTTAGATTTGAAACTGCCCTTAATTTATTTACCTAATTGGCAGACATCACATACATTATCTTTGATGAACTTGAAATGAGAAATTCCTCTTACAAGTTCTTTAGATGATATTTGAGTGATTAGTTTCATGCTAGCATGACCTAATCTTCTATGTCATAGCCAAACATCCTCATTCAAAATCGAAAAACACATTTCATTACACAAATCATTGATGTCAATAGTGTATACGTTATTTTGTTTTAATGCAATCATAGACGTGTTTTTGTGTGATTTTTCAATGATGCAAGCATTAGATTCGAATTTGACAATATATCCTTTATCACATAATTGACTAATGCTCAAGAGGTTATGTTTTAAACCATCAACTAACAAAACATCTTCGATAAAGAAGTTGGATTTGTTACCTATGGTTCCTTTGCCAATGATTTTACCCTTGTTGTTGTCTCCGAAGGTGACATAGCCTTCGTCTATGCTAGTGAGCTTAGAGAATTGAGATGGATCTCTGGTCATATGCCTTGAGCATCCACTATCAAGGTACCATCTCTTGCTCCTAGCTTGCGATGGTATAGGTTTCTACAAGAAATGATGATTTTTAGGTACCCATTTGCTTTTGGGTGCCTCAAAAATAGATCTACATTGTTTATCATGTTGCATAGAATTTATCATGGTTCCTTTAGGAACCCAAATTAATTTGTTTGGACTAATTTTCTTGAATGGACAATAATGTGTTTTGTGTCCAAGTTTGCAACAAAAGTTGCATTTGCTTTGGTATCGAACATGTAAGATGGGGCCTTTTATGAAGGTGGTTGGATTTTGGTGAGGACTTCTCACAAATCCGATTCCACTTCTTTTGGAAACGTGACCCTTGTTTGCAAGGATCATGTTCAAGGACTTGCTACCAATCTCGAATTTCTTCAATGTGTCCTTAAGTAGCAAGTTTTCCTTTTGGAGAGTTTCTAGATCAGAGCATTTTATGCATGAACCTAAACTATCATGATATTCAGTTTTTAACTTATCAAAATTACAAGTAAGACTATCATGCTCCTTTTTTAGCAATTTATATTTTCTACTAATAATCTTGCATTCATCAAATAAGTCATGGAAGACATTTAATAATTCATCAAATGATAAATCTGCATCTATTAAATTCGTTACCTCCTCTCCGATGGCCATTAAGGCGTAATGAGCAACTTACTCGGTATTGGACTCCTCTTCTTTGGATGCGCTCGAGTCATCCCATGTTGCTTTGAGCGCCTTCTTCTTTGATGTTATCTTTTTGACTTGGGGACAATCACTCTTGTAGTGTCTCGGCTTCTTGCACTCATAGCAAATAACTTGGTCCTTCTTGGGTTCAAATTTATTTTTTGTGTCATTCTTAAACTTGTTTCTTTTAATGAATTTTTTAAATTTTCTTGTTAGAAGTGTCAAGTCATCGTCACAGTCCTCATCACTTGAGTTTTCTCTCAAGTGGTCTTCTGAAGTTCTAAGTGTCATATCCTTCTTGTTCTTTGGAAGGATGTCTTCTTGCTCTTCATGAGCTTTGCAAGTCATCTCGTAGGTCATTAATGACCCGATTAGTTCTTCAAGAGGGAAGTTGTTTAGATCTTTCGCCTCTTGAATAGCAGTGACTTTAGGATCCCAACTCTTAGGAAGGGATCTTAGAATCTTATTTACGAGCTCAAAATCCGAAAAAAAATTTTCGAGTCCTTTTAGACCGTTGATGACATCCGTGAAATGGGTAAACATGTCGCCAATAGTCTCACTCGGTTTCATCCGGAAAAGTTCGAAAGAATGTAACAAAAGATTGATTTTTGACTATTTCACTTTACTTGTGCCTTCGTGAGTCACTTCGAGTGTGTGCCAAATATCAAATGCGGTTTCACAAACCAAAACACGGTTGAACTCATTTTTATCAAGCGCACAAAATAAGGCATTCATAGCCTTTGCATTAAGAGCAAAAGCCTTCTTCTCCAATTCATTCCAATCGATTATTGGAAGAGAAGACTTCGAAAATCCATTTTCGACAAGATTCCAAAGTTCAAAATCCATAGAAATAAGAAAGATCCTCATTCGGGTCTTTCCAATAGGTGTAGTCCGTCCCATTGAACATGGGTGGACGTATAATAGAATGGCCCTCTTGGTTTTCGGCGTATGCCATCTCTATTGGGTTTTAATCCGTTTGAGAGTTAACCCCGCTCTGATACCAATTGTTAGGATCAAGAGCACTAAGAGGGGGGGGTGAATTAGTGCAGCGGAAAATCTTCTACGATAAAAATCACGTTCGTTCGATAAAAGTGATTTTGGTAGGAAAGCCGATTCCTAAATAACTTTAACTTTTGATTAAGCGAGATGCAGCAAAGATATAAGTGCAGTTTGTAGTTATGGTTCAAATCAGATAGTAGGCGCAAACTGAAATATGATATTCGTACGAAAAAACTGATTTACGTCTAAATGCTTATTCGTAAATCACTTGATTAAGTGAGATGCAGTTAAAGCAAGGATATAAAGGCAGTTTGTAGTTATGATAGAAATCAAAACGTAAACGCAAACTGAAATATGATGATCGTACGATAAAACTGATTTACGTCTAAACGCCGATTCGGAAAGTGCAAAGCTTGAAACCCGATCATATATACGCAGAAAGCAGTAAGCTTTTGAGGAGATTTGCAGTAAGGATAAGATGCTCAAAGTAAATGCAAACCGAGATTTAGAGTGGTTCGGTCAATCTTGACCTACTCCACTTTTGGCTTCCTCCACCGACGAGGTCACCGACGTCAACTAGAGGCCTTCCTTCAATAGGCGAAGGCCAACCACCCTTTTATAGTTTCACTCCTTTTGACGAGCTTAGGAGACAACCCTTACAGAATTTTCTCTCCTCTCTTTAAAGATCAGAACTTGGAAGAAAAGAGGGAGAAGAACTTTTGGCCTTTACAACAATTTTGAGCTCTAAGAATCACATAATAAGATCAGGATTTCGGTGTTTGTATTGTTGCCTTTCAGTGCTGAATGGGTGGGGTATTTATAGGCCCCAACCCAGTTTGAATTTGGAGCTCAAAACTGCCAATTTCCAGAATTTCGGGATCTGGCGGTTGCACTGCCTGACTGGAGCGGTTGCACCGCCTGGCAAAGCTCGAAGACTGAGCCTCTGGGCGATGCCACCTCCTGTCAGGGGCGGTTGCACCTCTTGCCAGAGCTCGAAGACCGAGCTCAGGCGGTGCCACCTCCTGACTGAGGCGGTTGCACCGCTCAGCCAGAGCTCGGAGACTGAGCCCAAGCGGTGCCACCTTTGTCAGGGGCGGTTGCACCTCCCGCCAGAGCTCGAAGACTGAGCTTAGGCGGTGCCACCGCCTGACTAAGGCGGTTGAACCGCCTAGCAAAAATCAGGGTCCGAATGGGTTGATCCATTCGGCCCAATTTGGGTTTTTTTAGGGGCCCAATTTCCCCAAGATTAAGTTAATGGGATCACCTCCCATTTCCAACTTAATCATTGTGCTAACTATGATTTTTCCTAAGATATTTACTGCAACTTGCTTTGGTGCGTCAATCGCTTCTTCCGGCGAGCTTCCGGCGAACTTCCGTCGATCATCCGATGAACACTCGGTGATGCTCCTACGGACTTTCGGCAAACTTCTAGACTTGCGCCGATCCACTTGGCGAGTTCCGACGAGCTTCTTTGGCAAGCTCATGGACTTCGCAGATTTGTTCCCGCAGAACCTCCGATGACTGTCCGAACTTCCGTCGAACTCCCAACGTGATCATTATCTTGACTCCGGCGTAACTTCTGTTGCATATCTTATTTTCATCGTAGTTAATCCTGCACCCTTATTTCAATATATAGATTAGATAACAAATGACAATTGACTTCATCATCAAAATCCGAGATTCAACAGATACTAATTTTTAGGATCGATTCGGCACTAAGAGGGGGGGTGAGGGGGTGAATTAGTGTTTACGATAAAAATAATGATTTGAAAATTCTCATTCAATGAAAACCGATATTAGAAAGATGTTAACTTGAAAACATATTTGTAAGCATAGTGAAAGTAAGAAATTAGTTTGCAATAAAAATGAAAAGCTTAAAGAAAATGCAAACTAGATTTATAGTGGTTTGGTCGTCGTGACCTATATCCATTCCCGATTCCTCTTCACTTGAGGCCACCGGCTTCCAGTACCAATCTTCTTTCAACGACGAAGATCAACTACCCTTATAACTCTTTCTCCTTTTCACAGGTTCAAGAGAGAACCTTTACACTCCTCTTTTATAAGTACTCCTTCACACACCTCCCTTATCACTAAGCTCTTAGAAGAGAGACTCCATACTTAAAAGAGTTTACAACCTTAGAATAATAGAGTTTTTTCTTTATTTTCATGTGTATTCCAAGCAAAAATTTGTGGGATATTTATAGACCCTAAATGAATTCAAAACTTTGAGTCAAAATTTAAATCCCTATATTTTCGGGGTACTGGCGGTACGACTGCCAATACTAGGTAGTACCACTGCTTGTCAGTCTGACACTAGGTAGTGCCACCACCTAGTCTAGCGGTACTACCACTTGATAGAGCCTCAGAGACTGGGTCTAGGTGGTACCACCACCTGACATGGCTTCAAGTGGCTAAATGGGCCATCCAACCGGCCCAATTTAGCCATATTAAAGGTCCAGTTGGCCCCTAATTGCGTTAGTAGGATTTTTCTCAAAACTAACTCAAATTAAAGTCCTAACTATGATAATTAAGGCTAAAACAATTACTCAACTTATAATCTAAGTTGTCCTATATGTCAATGGTTCAACCTAACTCTCGGTAAACTTCCGGCGAACTCCTGACAATCTTCCGGTGAGCTTTTGGTGAACTCCCGGCAAACTTCCGGTGAGCTTTCGATGAACTCCCAATGAACTTCCAGTGAGCTTTCGGTGAACTCCGAGCGAGATTTTGGTGAGCTTTCGACGAACTTTCACTACATCGATGATCCTTCGGTGTATCCCCCGATTCATCTGGCCCAATGCTTGATCATTGATTCCGGCCCAACTTTGATTCTACTTTAATCGTTCTACCTTTCTCACGATCGTAGTTAATCCTACATCACTTATCTCAACACATGGATTAGATCATTAATTCACCAATTGATTTCATCATCAAAATTCGAGATTTAACATATTCAGCCTAGCTGAGAGTAGCAAGGCTACTCTTGGCCATGCTGCCCTTGGCAACGTCGAGAGCAACAAGTTCCACTCTTGACCAAGGCTGCAAATAGTCTTCTGCCAAACTGCAGGGCTGCAACATTTGCTGCCCATTTTCTCTAGTTTTTTGTCAACTATTTTGATAATAAACTAATGGCCCATGAGGCCTTTCAAGTGCCAGAATAGATGCAGTTCAAATTTGTGATCGGAAACAAATGCAATAATTTTACACTAAAATCTATGCAATTTTACATAACATGCAACAAATTCTATGCAATTTTACATAACATGCAACAACACATGCAGTTTATAATCAATCACCGCATGAACAACCTTGCTCTAGTACCATTGTTAGGAAATCTGAAAGAGCATCACATGCATAGTGGAAAAACAAAATAGAAATTGGTTTCCCAAAAATAAGTTTATATTAAATCACATGCGATGATTAAAAGCAAAAAACTCGTGAATCTAAAAACTATGTAAGACGTATGATAATCTCACCTAAGGGAACTTATATATCCCTAATCTGCAGATCCCAATCTATGGATAAGGGAGATCTCGTGTTCTCCTCTCTAATGGTGATCCACACGATGGACGAAGCAGCGATGCACATCCTCTCGCAACGTGTTCTTTCCTCACTTTCACCCACCACCACCAACGTAATAGGGGTAGTCCTTCTTGTTGCCCTCTTACACCAAAGAGGGAGTAGTCGGTTGAGGAAGAAATAGGGAGAGAAGTCAAAGAGGTGGCGACTAAGGGGTCTAGCCTTATAACCCTTTTAGTCCCACATCCCTTTTATAGAGAGCTTCTACTACTAACCCTGATGGATCCTGCCCTATAGGGTATTGGATCTCTATCCAATTATCCTAGCATATTGGATACTAGATCATCTAATTATCCCTAGCTTAATGGAAATTGAATCTCTATCCAATTATCCATATTAAGCTCTTATTGGGTCTCACCCAACGGATCTAATAAAACAAGTGCTTATTGGATATCACATATCCAATCCTCTATTCATCACATCATCCACTATATGTGTGTGACTCTCCAAGCCCAATATCGAGCTAGTCGTGAGTTACACCTATCAGAACTTCTTCTAACTTAGAACTCCTTCTGATTTAGTAAATTATCAGCTCATGATAATTCACTCAACTCATTAACTATGGACGTACTATGCTACTACGTCATAGTCCCCAAAATAGGAGGATCTAATCTATTAGATCTGTCTGCTCTCAATTATTGTATATCTATAGTCCCTCATCCATCAAATATCTTAGAGATCGTACACCGGGCATAGTATTATCAAGCCCATACGAAATTTACTCGAGTCTCGCTCTACTCGGATTCTCTCGAAGAACTCCTTTTCTTTTAATCTAAATAACCCTAGCTAGGGATTTGCCTTAACGAGAACACATGGGACATTCCTCTCATGACAGTAAAAGCATATGATCCTCTATTGATACTCAATTGCCCGTGATGATATAGCAGTGGAAAGAGTTCTATCCGAAGATAACATCACAAATCTATTGACAAAGCCGTTGTTGTTGAATCTCATATTTTGATGATGAAATCAATTGGTAAATTATTTGATCAAATCTATATATTGAGAAAAGTTTGCAGGATTAACTACGATAGTGATCAAGGCATAAAGCAAAATGAAGCGACAGAGTCAAGATCGAGATTTCGTTGGGAGTTCAAGAGTTCATCGGAAGTTCTGCTAGATTGCCAAAGAAGCTCATCAAAACTCACCAAGAAGATCATCGTAAAGTCCAAGAGCTTGCTAGGAGTCCATTGGAATATTGTCGAGAGATTGTCAGAAGTATGTTGGAAGATCGCTGAAAGCTCGCTGGAAGAAACCTAGAATTACCGGGCTTGTTTTGTTTAGTGTATGCCTTAAAAATTATAGTTAGCATATAATTAGGGTTAGGTTTGGGATATAATCTCATTAACCCTATTAAGGGCCAACTAGGCCCGTAATTGGACTAGTTTAGGCTGGATTCAAGGCCCAACCAAGTTGTTAGACCCTATCTAGAAGTGGCACCGCCAGACTGGGGTAGTGGAACTGCCTAGGGAGCAATCTCCTAAGTGGTTTGGAAAACTAGAATGAGGATTTTTCTAATTTCTATAGATTTTGAGTTATGGAACATTGTAGAAAACAGCTTTCAAAAGTCTTCTCTTCCAATGAATGATTGGAATGAGTTGGAGAAGAAGACTTTCGCTTTAAATGTCAAGGTTATAAATGCCTTGCTTTGCGCTTTAGATAAAAATAAGTTCAATCGAGTGTCTATTTATGAAATAGCTTTTAATATTTGGCATACACTCGAAATCACCCACGAGGGCATTAGTAGAGTAAAGGAGTCCAAAATTAATCTTTTAGTCCATACTTATGAGTTATTTCAGATGAAACCAAGTGAGGTCACTGGAAACATGTACACCCGATTTACTGATGTTGTCAATGGTCTAAAAGAACTTGTAAAAGTTTTTCTAATTTCGAACTTGTTAACAAAATATTAAGATTCCTCTCAAAGAGTTGGGATCCTAAAGTAACAGTAATTCAAGAAGCCAATGACTTGAATAACTTTCTACTCGAAGAACTTATTAGGTCTTTGATGACATACGAAATGACTTGTAATTCTCATGAAGAGCTTGAGAACAACCTTCCAAAGAACAGAAAGGATATGGTACTCATAACTCATGAAGACCACTTGAAAGAAAATTCAAGTGATGAGGACTATAATGATGACTTGGTAGTCTTGACAGAAAAGTTCAAAAAATTCATAAAGAGAAATAAATCTAAAAATGATACTAAAAATAAAGTTGAACCCAAGAAAGAACAAGTTATATGCTACGAATGTAAGAAGCCGGGATATTTAAAATTATGAATGTCCCCAAATAAAGAAGAAACAACTAAAAAAGAAGAAGGCGCTCGAAGCAATGTGAGATGATTCGAGCGATTCCGAAGGCGAAGAACAAAGCAACAAGGAGATCGCCAACTACGTACTAATGGCTATCGGAGATTAGGTAAGTAGTTCATTAGATGCAAATTTATCTTTCAATAAGCTTTTAAGTGTTTTTCATGATTTGTTCGATCAATATAGAATTATGAGCAAAAAGTTTAATTGTTTGAAAAAGGAGCATACCCTTTTAAATATTGAATTTAAAAAACATAAGCATGATAGGCCTTCATTGCCTCCATACACTAAGTGTGAACACTTAGAGGCACTTGAGAAGGAAAACTTGCTACTCAAAGAAACTCTATAAAAGTTTAAAGTTAGTAACAAGTCCTTGAACATGATCCTTGCCAATAAGGGCCACGTTCATAGAAAATGTAGAATCAAATTTATGAGTAACTCTCACCAAAGTCTAACTACCTTTGTTAAAGGCCTTACCTTATATGTATCACCCCCCACCAAATGCAACTATTGCGCAAACTCGGATATGTTGCTTATAAATGTCCGTTTAAGAGATATAATTCATATAAATTGATTTGGGTTCCTAAAAGAACCGTAAAGAACTCCATGCAAAATGATAAGTGTTAGGATCAAGAATGATACTAAGAGGGGGGGGATGAATTAGTATAGCAAAAAAAATCATCAATTTTATAAAATATTCATTCATTGAAAACCAATCTCAGAAAGTAATGGCAATAATGAAAAGTAAAATAGAAATGAGCACACCGGAATTTATAATGGCTTGGTCGTTATGACCTACATCTACTTCTGATTCCTCCTCCGTCAAGGTCACCGACATCCACTAATGGTCTTTCTTCAATAGGCGAAGACCAACCATCTCTTTACAGTGCTTTTTGCTTTTCACAGGTTTAGGAGATAACCCTTACAAGCCTCACACCTCTTCTTGGATGATTACAAAAACTAAAGAGAGGGAGGAGGAGGACTCTTCTCACTTTTACCACCGCCAGTACTGGGCGGTACCACCACTTAACACTCTGACATTGGGTGGTACCACTACCTAACAGAGTTCTTGGAGAGTGAGCTCTGGTGGTACCACCACCTGACAGGTAGTACCATCGCTTGGCAAGTAATAACTGCCGGCAGTACCACTGCTAAGACGACTTGGGAGACTGAGTTTCAGGCGGTGCCACCGTCGGCCGTGACTTCAGGTTCTGAATGGGCTATTCAACCAGCCCAATTCAGCCATATTAAGAGCCCAATTGACCTATAACTGAGTTAGTGAGATTACCTCTCAGTCCTAACTCAACTTAAGGCCTAACTACGATAATTTAATATATTAACTAAGCAATCTTGGTCTAGTATATCAATTGTTTTTCCGGTGAACTTCTCAATGAACTTCCGGCAAACTCTCAGTGAAATCCTGATGAACTCTTAGCGGACTCCCGATAAACTCTCAGCAAACTCCGGACAAACTCTCGTCCGATATTGACTTCGGCCCAACATCTTACTTTATACCTTACCGCTATCATAGTTAATCCTGCACATTTATCTCAACATATATATTAGATCAAAAATTTACTAATTGATTTCATCATCAAAATTTGTGATTCACCAATCTCCCCTTTTTTTATGATGATAATAAATTGATGACAGAGTTAACCTTAACTCCCCCTATCTATATGTCATACTTATGAAAAGACACTCTTGAATTCAAGACCTTTGAATTCGAGTATCAAACATATAAGATACATGCATTTAAAGCTTATTGACATACTCATCTTGATACTAGTCATGATTTACCATCTCAAAATATGATACCACGTATTTTATCACAATAAAAATGATGTCAAGGTATGACATCCATTTTTAAGTCCAATATCGAATGATGATAGACAATCATCATTTTCAAGTATGATACAAACTTCAAATATGAAATTTAGCAAGATTCAAATTTCAAGTTTGATAAAATATGACAATTTATCAATCTGAGGCATGATATCAATTGTAAGTAGGAAATTAAGCATGATAAGTTTGATACCTCATTATAATGATAGACATTCATCATTTTGATACGAAATCAAACATGATTTTAAGAATGAACATTTTCAAGTATCCATGCCATATTACGATGCGTTTCAAGCATTCATGATACATTCATAATGATTCATGATATATTTCAAACATTCATGTTTCAAGCATTCATGATACATTCATAATTCCAAGTTGTCATCAATTTACCACATTTCTCCCCCTTTGTCATCAACAAAAAGGAAATAGGCAATTGTTTTAAGTAAAAATTTTACTTATTACAATAGGATTCTTCTTAAAAGGGAAAAGAGAAGGAAAAAGTCCATGAATAGTGCATTTATCAAGAAGACTTGAGATATTGAAAGTTCATGAATAATACATGGAGAAACAAAGAGTGATTGAAGATTCACAATAAGAGCTAAATATGTAGAATTCATGAATGTTCTTTTATGAAAGAAATATTCATGATTAAAGTTTGTGAAAGATGTTTTTATCAAAAGAATTCATGATCTTTGCAAAAGTTTGCAAGTTAAGAAAATTTGTTTTTCATTAAAAATTTATAAGAGTGAAATTCGTGAGAGATGTATTTGTCAATAAAATCCATGAGTGAAATGATTAAATGTATCAAAAATCATTAAGTGATGGAGCAAGGGTATGAAGTAAATTTGATACCAAGTTAAGAGGAAGATAAAAATGAAATAAATTCATGAAAGCTCCATTCATGAAATAAATTAAGATGAAGATAGCCCGGAAAAGAAATATAACAAACTCATGCATTCTGATAGTTTAACATGCCTACCTCTCTTCTATTGAAATCAAATTATTCTTCATTTAAAGGTTTTGTAAAGATATCAACTAATTGATGTTTTATATCAATGAACTCTAAGATTATATCATGATTATTAATATGATCTCATATAAAATGATGCCTAATGTCAATATGTTTAGTTCTAGAGTGTTGAATAGGATTTTTTGTTAAACATATTGCACTTGTGTGATCACGTTATATGGAAATATTCTTAAGATAAATTCTATAATCTTCCAATGTATTTTTCATCCATATAACTTGTGCACAATATGCACTAGCCGCTATGTATTCGGCCTCGGTCGTAGATAGTACAACTGAGTTTTGTTTCTTAGAAGACCAAGAGACAAGAGTATGACCCAAGAATTGATATATTCTAGATGTGCTTTTTCTATCTATTCTACATCCAACAAAATCCACATCAACATAAGCAATTAATTCAAAATTTTTAGATTTTGGATACTATAATCCTAGATTAGTGGTTCCTTTAAGATATCTAAGAATTCTTTTAACTGCTTTAAGATGAGATAGCTTAGGATTAGATTGAAACCTAGCATAAAGTCCTATGCTAAACATGATGTCCGGTCTAGTTAAGGTGAGGTATAGTAAACTACCTATGATATCCCTATAAGCTTTTTTATCAAAGCTTTCTCTACTTTTGTCAATGTCTAACTTAGTGGAGGTACTCATAGGAGTATTAATAGCCTTTAAACTATCAATATTAAACCGTTTTAGCAAGTCTAGTGCATATTTTGTTTGATTTGTAAGCCTAAAAAGAAAGTTAGGCTCATTTCAAACTTTTGCCTCAAACTCTTGGTAAACGATTCACATAAGGATTCATTTGTAGAACCAAAAATAATATCATCAAAATAAATGTATGTTAAATCTCAAATTTTGATGATAAAATCAATTAGTAAATTATTTGACCTAATTTATGTGTTGAGATAAGTGTACAGGATTAACTATGATAGCGGTAAGGTGTAATGCAAATGATGGGCCGAAGTCAAAGATTCGGACGATGTATCGGGAGCTCACCGAAAGCTCGTCGGAAGATCACCGAGAGTTCGTCAAAAGAATCACCAAGAGTTCATCGGAAGAATCACCGAGAGTTCATCGGAAGATCGCCGAGAGTTCATCGAAAGATCGCCGAGAGTTCGTCGGAACATCGCCAAGAATTAGTCGGAAGACTTACCGAGAAGTTCATCAGAGAATCACCGAGAGAAAATTTGACATATCGGACTAATTGCTTGCCTTAATCGTAGTTAGAACTTTAATTGAGTTGGGATTGGGAGACAATCTCACTAACTCAGTTAGGGGCCAACTAGGCCCTTAATAGAGCTAAATTGGGGCGGATTGAATAGCCCATTCAGCACCTGAAATCACGGCCGGCGGTGGCACCACTTGGGACTTGGTCTCCCAGGTGTTCTAGGTGGTGGTACCACCCAGACTAGGTGGTGATACTGCCAACAGTTAATGTTGTCAGGCGATAGTACCACCCCTGTCAAGTGGTGGTACCGCCAAAGCTCGATCTCCAAGCTCTGTCAAGCAGTCATACTGCCCAAACTAAGTGGTGGTACTATCCAATGTCAGTCAACAGGCGGTAGTACTGCCCAATATTGGCGGTGGTATCGCCAGTACCTTGAAATCCCGGGAAGTAACACTTTTTGGCTCCAATTCAGAAGTCATTGTGGCCTATAAATACCTCACCCTTTTCTGCATGAAAGGATAACAAAGTGCAATCAAAAGTGTGAAAAATTCTAAGTGTTTGGTGTATTAAAAGTGATGTAAAAGTGAGAAGAGTCCTCCTCCTCCCTCTCTTAGCTTTATAACCATTCAAGAAAGAGGAGTGAGACTTGTAAAGGTTATCTCCTAAACCCGATAAAAGGAGAAAGAGCTGTAAAAGGTGGTTGGTCTTCACCTATTGAAGGAAGATCATTAGTGGATGCCAGTGACCTCGACGAAGAAGGAATTGGAAGTGGATATAGGTCACAATGACTGAACCACTCTAAATTCCGGTTTGCATTTTATTTGAGCAATTTACATTACTGCAAACTTCCTCAATTTTCTCTTTACACTCTTACAAGCTCTTTCAAGTCTAATATCTTTTCAAAATGGATTTAATCGAAACGAACATTTTCTGAAATCAATGATTTTTTTGCTGCACTAATTCAAACCCCCCCCCCCCCCCCCTCTTCTTAGTACCGCTTTTGATCCTAATAATTGGTATCAGAGCTTGGTCACTCTCATTTGGTTTAAAATCTAAGAGAGATGGTATTTATCGGTAACCAATAGGGTCACTCAATTACATGTCTGCCCATATTTAATAGAACGGATTAATATATTGGAAGACTAGAATGAGAATTTTTCTGATTTCTATGGATCTTGAGTTGTGGAACATTATCGAAAATGGTTTTTAAAAGTCTTCTCTTATAATGAATGATTAGAATGAGTTAGAGAAGAAGACTTTCGCCTTAAACATCAAGGCTATGAATGCCTTGTTTTGTGCTTTAGATAAAAACGAGTTCAATCGAGTGTCTATTTGTGAAACAGCTTTTGATTTTTGGCATACACTTGAAGTTACTCATGAAGGCACTAGTAGAGTAAAGGAATCAAAAATTAATCTTTTAGTCAATACTTATGAGTTGTTTCGGATGAAACCGAGTGAGACCATTGGAGACATGGACACCCAATTTACAGATGTCATCAATGGTCTAAAAGGACTTAGTAAAAGTTTCTCAGATTTTGAACTTATTAATAAAATCTTAAGATCTCTTCCAAAGAGTTGGGACTCTAAAGTAACAGCTATTCAAGAGGCTAAGGATTTAAATAACTTTCCTCTCAAAGAACTAATCGGGTCACTAATGACCTATGAGATGACTTGTAATGCTCATGAAGAGCTTGATAACAACCTTCCAAAGAACAGGAAGGATATGGCACTAAGAACTCAAGAAGACTACTTGAAAGAAAATTCAAGTGATGAGGACTATGATGATAACTTGGCACTCTTGACAAAAAAGTTTAAAAAATTCATAAAAAGGAATAAATTTAGAAATGATACTAAAACTAAATTTGAACCAAGAAAGAACAAATAATATACTACGAATGCAAGAAGCTAGGATATTTCAAAAGCAAATGTCCCCAAACAAAGAAGAAACAACCAAAAAAGAAGAATGCTCTTAAAGCAATGTGAGATGACTCAAGTGCATCCGAAGAAGAGGAGCAAACCAATACCAAGCAAGTTGCTCACTATGCGCTAATAGCTATTGGAGATGAGGTAAGCAGTTCATTATATGCAAATTTATCTTTTGATGAATTACTAAGTGCTTCTCATGATTTATTCGATGAATATAAAGTAGTTAGTAAAAAATATAAATTATTAAAAAAGGAGCATGCTTTTCTTGTTAGTGATTTTGATAGACTAAAAATTGAGCATAATGATAGTTTAGCTTCTTGCACAAAATGTGATGGATTTGAAACGCTTAGAAAGGAAAACTTGCTACTCAAAGAAACTTAGAAAAGTTTGAGGTTGGTAGCAATTCCTTGAACATGATCCTTGCCAATAAGGGTCACATTCATAGAAAAGGTGGAATTGAATTTGTGAGTAGCTCTCACCGAAATCCAACCACCTTTATTAAAGGCCCTACCTTATATGTTTCACCCCGAAACAAATGCAACGTATGTTACAAATTTGGACATGTTGTATACAAATGTCAATTTAAGAGATATAGTAGACATAAATTAATTTGGATTCCTAAATGAACCTCAAATGACCCAATGCAAAATGATAAGTTGTATAGATCGATTTATGAGGCACCCAAGGTCAAATGGGTACCTAAAAATCATCCTTTTTTGCAGAATTGTTTATCGTCACAAGCTAGGAGCAAGAGATGGTACCTTGATAGTGGATGCTCAAGGCATATGATCAGAGATCCATCTCAATTCTCTAAGCTCACTAGCCTAGATGAATGATATATCACCTTCGAAGATAACAACTAGGGTAAAATCATTGGTAAAGGAACCATATGTAATAAATCTAACTTTTTATTTAAGATATATTGTTGGTTGATGGCTTAAAGCATAACCTTTTGAGAATTAGTCAATTGTATGATAAATGATATATTATTAGGTTTGAATCTAATGTATGTATTATTGAAAAATCATACAAAAACACATCTATGATTGCCCTAAAACAAAATAATGTATACACTATCGACATTGATAATCTTTGTAATGAAATATGTTTTTCGGTTTTGAATGATGATACTTGGCTTTAGCATAGGAGATTAGGTCATGCTAGCATGAAACTAATCTCTCAAATCTCATCAAAAAAACTTATAAGAGAAATTCTTCACATTAAGTTTGTTAAAGACAATGTGTGTGATACATGTCAATTAGGAAAACAAAGAAAAGGTAATTTCAAACCAAAGAACCAAATAAGCACCTCTAGACCATTGCAATTGATCCATATGGACTTGTTCGGACCAATTGCTACATTAAGCCTAGGAGGTAGCAAATACACCTTTGTTATCGTAGATGATTATAGTAGATACACTTGGACTTACTTCTTGGTACACAAAAGTTATGGCTGTGGGTATTTTTCTAAATTTTGTAAACTTGTTCAAAATGAAAAGGGTTTTATGATTTTATCAATTCAAAGCGATCACGGTGGTGAATTTCAAAAATACGATTTCTAAGATTTTTGTGAATCTAATGGATATAACCACAATTTCCCTACTCCAAGAAATCCTCAACAAAATGTAATAGAAAGAAAAAATAGAAACTTGCAAGAAATTGCAAGAACCATGTTAAACGAATATAGTCTACCCATATATTTTTAAGCCGAAGTCATAAATATGATATGCTACGTCATGAATAGGGTTCTAGTAAGACCATTACTTTCCAAAACCCCTTATGAGTTGTAGAACAACAAAAAACCCAACATTTCATATTTTAAAGTTTTCAGGTGTAAATGATTTATGTTGAATGAAAAAGATATCTTAGGAAAATTGATGCAAAATCTGATGAAGGGATTTTTCATGGCTATTCTTCTATTTCTAAGGCCTTTGGTATCTTTAACAAAAGAACTTTGGCTATAGAAGAGTCTATTCATATTGTTTTTAATGAAGTTTCCGAAGTTAAGAAAAATGATTTTGATGCTTTGAATTTAAATGAAAACCTTTCTCCATCTAGCAACTTGGATGTATCTTCTTCTGAAATATCCTTACCCAAGGAATGGAAGTATGTAGATGCTCATCCTATGTAGCTAATCATAGGAGGCACATCAAAAGGGGTTCAAACATGTTCTTTGCTTAAGAATTTTTATGCAAACGCCGCTTTTCTCTCCCAAATTGAACCTAAATGCATTGATGAGGCCTTGAAAGATAATTTATGGGTTATCGCAATGCAAGAAGAGTTGAACCAATTTGAGAAAAATGAGATATGGAAGCTTGTTTCAAGGCCAAATGATCATTTAGTTATTGGTACTAAATGAGTCTTTAGAAACAAACAAAATAAATTTGGTATCGTGGGTAGAAACAAGGCTAGATTAGTGGCCAAGGGTTTCAACTAAGAAGAAGGTATTGATTATGAAGAAACATTCGCTCTTGTGGCATGATTAGAAGCCATAAAGATGCTCCTTACCTATGCTAGTAGTAATAATTTTAACTTATTTCAAATGGATGTTAAAAGTGTTTTTCTTAATGGCTTTATTTCCGAAAAAGTCTATGTTCAACAACCTTCTGGATTTGAGAATGATGATTTCCCTAATCATGTGTTTAAATTGACTAAAGCTCTCTATGGATTGAAACAAGCCCCAAGGGCTTGGTATGAGAGACTTAGCTCATTTCTTATCCAAAATAATTTCTCTAAAGTTAAGGTCGATACCACATTATTTATTAAAATTTTTGAAAATAATTTTTTTATTATTCAAATTTACATTGATGATATTATTTTTGGTTCCACGAATGAATCTTTATACGAATCATTTGCCAAAAGTATAAACCAAGAGTTTGAAATGAGTTTAATGGGTGAATTAACCTTCTTTTTAGGCTTGCAAATCAAACAACTTAATGATGGCATTTTTATTGATCAAACAAAATATACATTAAACTTGCTAAAATGATTCAATATGGATAGTTCAAAGGCTATCAATACTTCTATGAGTACCTCTACTAAATTAGATATTGACGAAGATAGAGAAAGCTTTGATCAAAAAGTTTATAGGTGTATGATAAGTAGTTTACTATACTTCACCGCAACTAGACCAAACATCATGTTTAGCGTAGGACTTTATACTAGGTTTCAATCTAACCCCAAGCAATCTCATTTAAAAGCTGTTAAAAAGATTTTTAGATACCTAAAAGGAACTCCTAAACTAGGATTATGATATCTAAAATCTAAAAATTTTAAATTTCTTAGTTATGCCGATGGTGAATTTGGTGGCTACCAAATAGATAGAAAAAACACATCTAGAACATGTCAATTTTTAGGACACGCACTTGTCTCTTGGACTTCCAAGAAATAAAACTCGATTGCATTATCCACAACCGAAGCTGAGTATATGGATGAAAAATACTTTAGAGGACTATGAAATTCACCTAAAGAATATACCTATAAAGTGTGATAACACAAGTGTAATATATTTAATGAAAAATCCTATTTAGCACTCTAGAACTAAATATATTAATATTAGGCATCACTTTATGCAAGATCATGTTAATAATCATGATGTAATCTTAGAATTTATTGACACGAAACATTAATTGGTTGATATTTTTACAAAACCTTTGATTGAGGAACAATTTGATTTTATAAGAAGAGAATTAGGTATGCTAAATTTCTCGGATACATTAGTTCCTCTTTAAATTTTTCTTCGGATTTTCTTATCGAATTCTATTTTACAAGATCATTCAATTGAATCATGAACTTGTGGTATATGAACAAATCTTATATAATGTTTGCGTATGAATTTTTGATGCATGAACTTATGGTACGAATTTTATATTAATCATGAATTTATGGTGTAAATTTTCTCCTTTTACAAGAATAGATTTTATGATGTGCACCTCATAATCTTGCAAGAAGAAACCACACAATGTCAGCACTACACCTCAATGCAAGTAGTGCTCACTACCTATAGGCGGTGGCACCACCCAGCTGGCGGTAGCATCGGCCAGCTGGTCATGGGTTGTAGGCAGTAGCACCGCCTAGCTAACGGTGCCACCGTCTACAACCTGCCCTATATAAAGAACAAACTAGGGTCGGCAGTAGAACCGACCCCAACTCACTCTACACCTTTCCAAAGAGCTCCAAACCTCTTGATCCTCTTGCTAAATCAAGGATCCCCATTTAGCAACTCAAAGAATCCTCATTTCTCTGCTAAATCAAGGATCAATCTCAAATATCCTCTTGGTGATCTCAAGAAGGAAAAACTACAAAGGTAATCCCTAAACCAAATTGATTACCCCTTTACATTACGTATTCTTGCCTCTTATTTGTCTTTATAATTGAAGTCTTCATGACTTCTAGAAGATCCTCAAGGGACAAAGGGAAGAGGAGATTAGATGAAAACTATGACTCTCGACTTTTCGATTCCAATCAACATGCCCTTAACTTTCCAACCATATAATCTAGAAATGTTCATAAGGGTAAATATGTTGATTTAGAGGAATTAAATGATTTGGAACTTATTCAATGGTTTGCTAACCAAGATATCCTACCAATCCTATAAATATGTGAACCTAACTATCTTAGACTTGTTAGATTGTTCTATAATAATTTGCATGTGAATGAAAACGATAGGGTCTCCACGTATCTCGTAGGACATCATACACCCATTATCGATAGTGTAATTTATAGTCTCATAGGAATTGCGGAGAAAGAAAAAGGTTGTTGTTTTAGAGGCCAATGGGATGAAGCATCAATTGAGACCACCACTAAGTTAGACATGGACGAAAGTAGAGAAAGCTTTGATCAAAAAACTTATAGGTGTATGATAGGTAGTTTATTATACCTCACACAACTAGATCGGATATCATGTTTAGCATAGGACTTTATGCTAGATTTCAATCTAATCCTAAGCTATCTTATCTTAAAGCAGTTAAAAAAATTCTTAGATATCTTAAAGGAATCCCTAATCTAGGATTATGGTATCTAAAATCTAAAAACTTTGAATTAATTGCCTATGCTGATGTGGACTTTGCTGGATATAAATAAGATAGAAAAAACACATTTGGAACATGTTAATTCTTAGGTCATGAACTTGTTTCTTGGTCTTCCAAGAAACAAAACTCGGTTGCATTATCTACAGCCGAAGCAGAATATATAGCAGCTAGTGCATGTTGTGCACAAGTTACATGGATGAAAAATACACTAGAAGATTATAAGATTCACCTTAAGAATATTCTCATAAAATGTGATAATACAAGTATAATGCATGTTTAATAAAAAATCATATTCAACACTCTAGAATTAAACATATTGACATTAGGCATCATTTCATAAGAGATCATATTAATAACCATGATATATCTTTAGAGTTTATTAATATAAAACATCAATTAGGTGATATCTTTACAAAACCTTTAAATGAAGAACAATTTGATTTTATTAGAAGATAGTTAGGGATGTTAAATTGTCCGAATGTTTGAGTTTGTTGTATATCTTTCCAGGATTTTCTTGATTTTTTAAATAAAGCTTTCATAAAATTATTTCATTTTGTAAATAAGGCTTTCATGAAATCCAGAATATTAATTTACTTGGTATCAAATTTATTCCATACCCTTGTTCCATCACTTAATGATTTTTTATACACTTAGTCCCATCACTCATGGATTTCATTGACAAATACATCTCTTATGGATTTCATTCATAGATTTTTGATCCTTCATTTAATGCTTCTTTCCAATGAATTCTTCCTTACTCCTCATGAAAGAAGAATTTTTATGGACTTTTAGTATGTGATGATCACTTGCAAGAATAAAGATTTAATTTTGTATGGACATCTTAATCCTTTTAATGAATCATTTCTCTTTGTTAAAATAGAAGCTTGATTTGATGAAACTCATTTATTGTTTTGGATTTGACTTGGTTAAAAACCTTTCATGAATTTGGTTCTTGATGAATTCCTCTCTTACTCTTCTTCTTATTTTTTATGACAAAGGAAGAAAGAAACTTGCACATCTCAAAGAAGAACCAAAAATCTTTTACACATCTAAAGTAAAAATGTTAGCTTATCTATTTTAAAAACCAAAAGTAGTTATCATGGTGTGGAACTTGCTTTCTGGCTTAGATAAATTGGTGTGGAACTTGCTTGAATTTTTTTTAACACACCTGCATTGTTGAATAGTTCTCCTTTTTGTTAATGACAAAGGGGGAGAAATGTGGCAAATTAATGATAAATTGATATTATGAAAGTTTGAAATAATGTGTAAAATATATCTTATCGTAAATGCTTGTATGTTTTGCAAATGCTTGAAATATGATTGGAATCGTCAAATACATCGCAACACATCTCAAATACGTCAAACATATCAAAAAGTATTACATATGCATCATATGTATTATGGATACTTGAAATGTTTCATGAATGCTTAATAAATGTCTATCATTATGATAAGGTATCATGAGCTTAATTTTCTACTTACAATTGATATCATGTCTCGGATTGTTGAATTATCATCTTTAAAATTTGAATCTTGTTAAATTTCATATTTGAAATTCGTATCATACCTGAAAATAATGATTATCTATCATCATTTTATATTGGACTTGAAAATGGATGTCATGCCTTAATATCATTTGTATTGTGATAAATACATAGTATCGTATTTTAAGATAGTAAATCATTATTGGTATCATGATGTGCATGTCGATAAGTTTAAATGAATATCTTGAATTCAAAAGGCCTTGAATTCAAGAGTGTCTCTTCTCAAATATGGTGTATATATATATGGGGAGTTAAGGTTAACTCCTCCTATATATATACCATATTTGAGGTTAACTCCGTCATCAATTAATTGTCATCATCAAAAAGGGAGAGATTGTTGCATCTCATATTTTTGATGATGAAATTAATTGATAAATTATTTGATCAAATCTATATGTTACAAAAAGCGTAAAAGATTAATTATGGTAGCTATCAAGGCATAAAGCAAAATGAAGTGATGGAGTCAAGATTGAGATTTCGTTGGGAGTTTGAGAGTTCGTCGGAAGTCCAAACGTTTATCAGAAGTTCTATCGAAATTGATCAAGAAGTCCAGGAGCTTGCCAAAGAAGCTTGTCAGAACTCGCCAAGAAGATCATCGTGAAGTCCAGGAGCTTGCTGGGAGTCCGTTGGAACATTACCGAGAGATCATCGGAAGTTTGCCGAAAGCTTGTCAGAAGAAACCTAAACTTACCGGGCTTATTTTGTTTAGTGTATGCCTTAAAAATCATAGTTAGCACATAATTAGGATTAAGTTTGGGAAGTAATCCCATTAACCTTGTTAAGGGCCAACTAGGCCCGTAATTGGATTGGTTTGGGCTAGATTCAAGGCCCAACCAGGTTGTTGGACCCTGTCTGGTTATGGAACCACCTAGGGAACAGTCTTCCAGATGGTTTGGGTGGTGGTACCACCCAAACTGAGTGGTGGTACCACTGATAGTTATTATTGGCAAGCAGTGGTATCACCCTGTTAGGTGGTGGTACTACCAGAGCTCAGTATCCAAGACTATATCAGGCGGTGGTACCATCAGACTGGGCGGTGGTACCATCAGACTGGGCGGTGGTACCGTCAGTACCCCAAAAATCCGGGATGAGATAATTTTTTACTCCAATTTTGAAGTCATTAAGGCCTATAAATGCCCCACCCTTTTCTGCATGAAAGGACAACAAAGTGATATCAAAGTGTGAAAAAAATCTCTAAGTATTGGGGTGTAAAAGTGTGGTAAAAGTGCAAGAGTCCTCCTCCTCTTTCTCTTTAATTTTTCAATCATTCAAAAAGAGGTGTGGGGCTTCTAAGGGTTATCTCCTAAACCTATGAAAAGAAGAAAGTATTATAAAGAGGTGGTTGGTCTTCGCCTATTGAAGGAAGACCATTAGTAGACATCGGTGACCTCGACAAAGGAGGAATCGAAAGTGGATGTAGGTCATAACAATCTAACCACTATAAATTTCGGTGTGTTCTTTCCTTATTGCTTATTCTCTTTACTACATTTTACTTTACTTTACTGCAAACTGTCTAATCCCCTCTTCTCTACTCACTTGCAAACTTATTTGAGTCTAACTAAGGGTTTTCGTCGAACTTAGAATTTCATTGAACGAAGTTTTTTTAAATCATTTAAATTGATCATTTTTATCCGTTACATTAATTCACCCCCCCCCCCCCCCCTCCTCTTAGTGTCATTCTTAATCCTAACAACTATCTCGGATTATCTTTGAGCGTCATAGAGGTCTGATGGGAATCAAACACATATGTGATTGACTTTAGATCAAGTGAAATATTGCTAGTTACAAGTGCCCTACAAGCCAATCACATGAGTGATGACATGTGTGACATGCTACACAGTATTTTTAGTTATTATTATTATTATTATTATTACTATTATTATTATTATTATTATTATTATTATTATTATTATTATTATTATTATTATTGTTGTTGTTGTTGTTGTTGTTATTGTTGTTGTTGTTGTTGTTATTGTTATCATGGTATTTTCTCACTTTATATTGCTTGTATGATATATTGTGATGTTCTTGAATCTATTCAATGGGAAT
The DNA here is from genome assembly GCF_036884655.1 of Musa acuminata AAA Group. Lineage (NCBI taxonomy): Eukaryota > Viridiplantae > Streptophyta > Magnoliopsida > Zingiberales > Musaceae > Musa > Musa acuminata. The sequence goes on from NC_088349.1 coordinate 23,843,959, forward strand.
TGGATAATGATGATATCATTATAATGAGACTAATTCGCCTATAAATACAGACCCTAAATATTCTTAATCATAGGTTACTCGAGAGAGATATTGAGATAACCGGAGAGATCGGTGTACTATATATCTATCCATATAATGGAGTCGGTTGGTCTCAAAGCTACTTATGTGGGGATACTAGGGATATAGTGTAGGTACTCATTGGAGAATGAGTTCACTAAATAATTCGCTCACGGAATACTAGATGATTAATGATACCTCATTGTCAAACAGTAGTTCCTTTGTCTCAATTGTATGTTTGGTCCTTAGACTTGAGACACCAAGGATGCTTTATATGAGTCCTTCACTCTTTAATATCAAACTTATAGATCTAGAAGTTCTAAACATAGCATAGATTATCATCAAGAGTGGTAGCTAACCTTACGAGAGTAATTGAGTGTCGATAGAGGATCATCTACTCTCGGTATCATGAGAGGAATGTCTCGTGTATTCTTACTTATGCAAATCCCTAGCTAGGGTCATAGAGATTGAGAAAAAATGAATTCTCCGAGAAAATCTGATTAAAGTGAGACATAAGTAGATTCTGTGTGGGCTTGACAGTACCATGCTCATTATACGATCTTTGGGATACTAAATTGATGATGGACTATAGATATACAATAACTGAGGTTTGACAGGTCTAATAGATTAGATCCTACTATACTATTTGGGGACTATGGCGTAGTGGCCTAGTACACATATAGTCAATAAGTTCAGTGAATTATCATTGGATAATAATTCATTGAATTAGAAGGAGTTCTAATAGGTGCAACTCACGGCTAGCTCGGTATTAGGCCTATAGAGTCACACACTTATAGTATATATCACGACGAGTAAAGGATTAGATATAAGATATCTAATGATCCCTTGTTTTATTGGATCTTTTGGGTAAGACTCAATAAAAGTAAATAATGATTATTAGATAGAGATCCATTAATCCAAAAGGCTTAGGGTGATTAGATAGAGATTCAATGTCCATTAGGGCAGGATCCATTAGGGTTAAGTTGATATGGATCTCAATAAATAGGAGATAGACCAAATGTTCATAAGCTAGACCCCTTTTAGTCGCCTCCTCCTATTCTCTTCTCTCCCTCTCCTTCTTAGCCGACAACCCCTTGGTGGTGCATGAGGACAGTAAAGAAGGGGCTAGTCCTTCTTTGTTTGCTATTGTGAGGTGGTGTGCAAAAGCTACGAGGACTTGCTGCAAAGGAAGATGCATCGTTGTATCATCTATCATGTGGATTACTACTAGAGAGGAGGACATCTAACCTCCTTCATCTATGGACTTAGACCTACATTTTGTGAGGATATACAATCTCCCTTAGGTGAGAACATCTCATGAATCTTACGTAGGTTTTCGATTATTAAGTGTCTTGCTCTTAATCATCATACGACATTCCTATATCATTTTTTTTTAGACCAGTTTTTGTTTTTTTCTTTTTCGCTATGCATATGATGCCTCCCAAAGGTTTCCCAATGGCTATATATGAGTATTCCACTCTTTGATACCACAGTTATAGGTCTAAAAGTTTTAGATCTAGCATAGTCGGTCATATAAAGTGGTAGCCAATCTTATGAAGGCGATTAAGTGTCTATAGAAGATTATCTGCTCTCGGTGTCATGAAAAGAATATCTCAAGTGTTCTCGCTTAGGCAAATCCCTAGGTCATTCGGATTGAGAGAGAAGGAGTTCTTCGAGAAAATCTAATTAGAGCGAGGCACCAGTAGAATCCGTATGGGTCTGACAGCACCATGCTCGGTATACCATCTCTGAGATACTAGATGGATGAGGGACTATAGATATATGATAACTAAGGGTAAACATGTCCAATAGATTAAATTCCCCTATACCATCTAAGGACTATGGTGTAATGGTCTAGTACGTCCATAATCGATAAATTGAGTGAATTATCATGGGATGATAATTCACTGAATCAGGAGGAGTTTTAAGTCAGAAAGAGTTCTAATAAGTGTAACTCATGGCCAGCTCGATATTAGGCCTAGAGAGTCACACATATATGGTAGATGTCGTGACGAGTAGAGGATTAGATATGAGATATACGATGATCTCCTATTTTATTGGATCTTTGGGGTGAGACCCAATAAGAGCAAATAGTGATTATTAGATAGAGATTCATTAATCCAAGAGGCTTAAGGTGATTAGATAGAGATCCAGTACCTATTAGGGCAGGATCTATTATGGTTAAATTTACAAAGACCTCTATAAATATGAGAGGGGCTAAAGGGTCATAAGCTAGATCCTTTTTTGTGGCCTTCTCCTATTCTCCTCCCTCCCTCTTGCATGAGGATAGTAAAGAAGAGGTCGCCCCTTCTTTATTTGTTGCTGTAAGGTGGTGCACGAAAGTTGCGAGGACTTATGCTATGAAGGGAGGCGCATTGTCACATCATCTATCATGTAGATCACCACTAAAGAGGAGAATATCTAACCTCATTCATCTATGAACTTGGATTTATGTTTTTGGGGATATACGATCTCCCCTATGTGAGAATGTCTCATGAATCGTATGTGATTTTTTGGTTTGTTGAGTTTTTCGCTCCCAATCATTGCACGATGTTCTTATATCATTCTTTTAGGAAACTGATTTTTATTTTCTATTTTCTACTGTGCATATGATGCCTGCCTAGGTTTCCCAACTATAGGAACGTCCGCCTACTAACCCTCTCAACGAATGCTCAAGCGAGGAGGCCTTACCCTCGACTCATAGTACTTTCGCTCGAGGAGGAAATAGCCACCCTTTCTGTATGTGGATGCATCCATCTCAATACAAATGCCAATGCGATATGAGTGTTCTTAGGATCAAAAGCAGCACTAAGAGGGGAGGTGAATTAATGCAGCAAAAATTTCTTTAATTTTCATATAAAATATTTCATGCGTTCGATGAAAACTGAATTGGAAGATAGCAACTTGAAACGTATAAGAGCGTAAGCAAGATGAGGAGGAGAAGCAGTTTGCTATGAAATGATTTACAGTTAAAGTAAATTGCACTTATGAAAAGCAAACCAGAATTTAGAGTGGTTCGGTTAACGTGACCTACATCCACTTTCGGATTCCTCCTCCAACGAAGTCTCCGGCATCCACTAAAGACCTTCCTTCAATAGGTGAAGACCGAACACCTCTTTACAGCACTTTCTCCTTTTCCTGGGTTTAGGAGATGAACCCTTACAAGTCTCACTCCTCTTTCTTAGATGGTTACAAGACTAAGAGATGAAGGAGGGAAACTCTAACTTTTACAACACTTTAAGACTCAAGAACTTAATATTATGCCAATAGGTTTCGTGCCCTTTCATACAAAAAAGGGTGGGGTTTTTATAGGCCCTAATGGCTTTAAAAATGGAGCCAAAAAGTATCTAATCCTGGATTTTCGGGGTCCTAGCGGTACCACCGCCATTACTGGGCGATACCACCGCCTGACAAAGCTCGGAGACTGAGCTCTAGCGATGTCACCGCTTGACAAGGGTGGTACCACCACTGGCAACAATAACTGCTAGCAGTATCACTATCCAGACCACTTGGGAGATTGGTCTTCTGGGTGGTGCCACCACCGGCCATGTTTTCAAGGGCTGATTGGGCTATTCAATCCGGCCCAAATCAGCCCTATTAAGGGCCCAATTGGCCCCTAATTAAGTTAGTAGGATTATCTCTCAATCCTAACTTAATTTACGCTCTAACTATGATAATTAAGACATGATCACAGCTCTTCTTGTTCCGGTGCGTCAATTGCTCTTCCGGCGAGCTTCTGACGTACTTCCGGTGAACATCCAACGAACTCTCGGCAATGCTCCGGCGGACTCCCGGCAAGCTCCTGGACTTTACGATGATCTTCTTGGCAAGTTCTGACAAGCTTCTTTGGCAAGCTCCTGGACTTCTCGGTTGGTTCCGGTAGAACTTCCGATGAACATATGGACTTCCGACGAACTCTCAAACTCCTAATGTGATCTCGATCTTGACTCCGGCACAATACCTGCTTTATATCTTACTACTATCGTAGTTAATCCTGAACACTTTTTTCAACATATAAACTAGATCAAACAAATTATAATTGACTTCATCATCAAAATCCGAGATTCAACAATCTCCCCCTTTTTTATGATGATAATCAATTGATAACGGAGTTAAACTTAACTCCCCCTATCTATATGCCATACTTAAGAAAAGATATTTTTGAATTCAAGAATCAAACCGATAAGTTAAATTTATTAAACTTATCAACATGCATATCATGATTCCTATCATAATCTAATATTCTCAAAATATGATACCAAGGCATAACATCAATTTTCAAGTATGATATTTCAAATATGAAAGATGACAAAGATAGCAATTCATCATTCTATGGCAAGATATTCATTGTAAAATTATAAGTTAAACTCTAGATATCTTATCATAATGAAAGAAATTTATCGAGCAAACATTTCAAGTATATATGATGAAATGCATTGCATACATTTGTCATCAATTTACCACATTTTGGTATTATTTCTCCCCCTTTATCATCAACAAAAAGGAGAACAATTCATGCCACATTTCAATTTGTAAAAATTCATACCAATTATATTTCAAGCATTCATAGTATCATTCAAAAGTTTTCAATATTTAAAAGTTAAAGAGATAGCTTCCATCAACTTCTCTCCTTTTTTCATCAAAACTACGCATGAAGAAGGAAAGACTGAGGAAATCCATTAAGAACCATCTTTTTGAAATGATTTGAATCAAGTCAAAAATGATAAAAGAGTTTCATTAAATCATGCTTCAATTTTCATAAGGATCAAGATATTCATGTGAAATCAAATCCTCACTCTTGCAAGTGTTCATCTCATCAAAAAAATCATAAAAATTCTTCCTTTATAAAGAAATAATTCATGTGAAAGAATCATCATATGAAGGATAAAAAAATTCTGTGAATAAGCCTTCTTAATGAGAGGAGCATCACATCAAATCTATTTCTCAATAAAAATTCACAAGAGATAAATCCGAGAGATGCATTTGTCAATGAAATCCATGAAGTGATTGAGTGTATAAAAAATCATTAAATGATGGAGCAAGAGTATGAAGTGAACTTGATATGGCATAAACTCATGAAAGCTCCATTCAAGAAGATAGTTCGAAAAAGAAATATAACAACTCATGCATTCGGACAAATTAAATCATATTATTCTTCACTTAACGGTTTTGTAAAGATATTAGCTAATTGATGTTTCATATTAATAAACTCTAAGATTACATTATGATTAGTGACTTGATCTTATATAAAGTGATGCCTAATATCAATATGTTTTATTCTGAAGTGTTGAATGGGATTCTTTGTTAAACATATTACACTTGTGTTATCACATTTTATGGGGATATTTTTTAAATAAATATTATAATCTTCTAAAGTGTTTTTTATCCAATACAACTTGTGCACAACATGCACTAGCTGCAATATACTTAGCTTTGGTTGTAGATAGTGCAACCGAGTTTTATTTCTTGGAAGACCAAGAAACTATGTGTCCTAAAAATTGACATGTTTTGGATGTACTTTTTCTATCTAATCTATATCCAGTAAAATCCGCATCAGCATATGTAATTAGTTCAAAGTTCTCAGATTTTAGATACCATAATCCTAGATTAGTTGTACCTTTAAGATATCTAAGAATTCTTTTAACTGCTTATGAGATATCTTAGGATTAGATTGAAACCTAGCACAAAGACCTACACTAAGCATGATATCCGGTCTAGTTACGGTGAGGTATAGTTAACTTCCTATCATACCCCTATAAGCTTTTTGATCAAACTTTTTCCACTTTCATCAATGTCTAACTTAGTAGGGGTACTTATGGGAGTATTAATAGCCTTTGAGCTATTCATATTAAACAGTTTTAGCAAATCTAAAGCATATTTTGTTTGACTAAGAAAAATATCATTACTTAGTTGTTTGATTTGTAAGCCTAAAAGGAAAGTTAATTCCTCCATCAAACTTATTTCAAATTCAAGACTCATACTTTTAGCAAATGATTCACAAAGAGATTCATTCGTGGAACCAAAAATAATATCAACAACATAAATTTGAATAATAAGAAAATTATTTTTAAAATTTTTAATAAACAATGTAGTATCGACCTTGCCTTTAGAGAAATTATTTTCAATAAGAAATGAACTAAGTCTCTCATACCAAGCCCTTGGGGCTTGTTTTAAACTATAGAGAGTTTTAATCAATTTAAACATATGATTAGGGAGACTATCATTCTCAAATCTGGGAGGTTATTCAACATAAACTTCTTCAGAAATAAAGCTATTAAGAAAAGCACTTTTAACATTCATTTAAAATAACTTAAAATTATTACTACTAGCATAGGCAAGGAGTATTCTTATGGCTTCTAATCGAGTCATGGGAGCAAAGGTCTCTTCATAATCGATACCTTCTTCTTGGTTGAAACATTTGGCCACTAATCTAGCCTTGTTTCGAACCACGATTCCAAATGCATCTTACTTGTTTCTAAAGACCCATTTAGTACTAATAACTAAATAGTCATTTGATCTAGGAACAAGCTTCCACACCTCATTTTTCTCAAATTGATTTAACTCTTCTTGTAGTGCAATGACCCATGAATCATTTTTCATAGTCTCGTCAATGCATTTATGTTCAATTTGGGAGAGAAAAGCGGTGTTGGCACAAAAATTTTTAAGAGAAAAACGAGTTTGAACCCCTTTCGATGTTTCTCCTATAATTAGCTCCTTAGAATAAGCATCTACATACTTCCATTCCTTCGGTAAAGAAGGTTCGGAAGAAGATGCATCCAAATTGCTCTTTGGATAAGGGGTTTCATTTAAATTCAAAGTGTCAAAATCAACATCATCATCAAGTTCATTTTTCTTAACTTCGAAAATTTTATTAAAAACAACATGAATAGATTCTTCTATAATCAAAGTTCTTTTGTTAAAGATATGAAATACTTTAGAAACAAAGGAATAGCCAAAAAAAATTCCTTCATCGGATTTTGCATCAAATTTACCTAAAGCATCTTTTTCATTCAAAATAAAACATTTACATCCGAAAACTTTAAAGTATGAAACGTTGGGTTTTTTGTTGTTCCACAACTCATAAGGAGTCTTGGAAAGTAATGATCTTACTAGAACCTTATTCATAACATAGCATGTTATATTTACGGCTTCGACCTAAAAATATTTGGGTAGGCTATATTCGTTTAACATGATTCTTGTCATTTCTTGTAAGTTTCTATTCTTTCTTTCTACTACTCCATTTTATTGAGGATTTCTTAGAATAAAGAAGTTGTGGTTGTATCTATTAGATTCATAAAATTTTTGGAAATCACAGTTTTGAAATTCACCATGGTGATTACTTCAAATTGACGAAATCATAAAACCTTTTTCATTTTGAACAAGTTTATAGAACTTAGAGAAATACCTAAAGCATTCACTTTTGTGTGCCAAAAAATAAGTCCATGTGTATCTACTACAATCATCTACGATAATAAATATGTATTTGCTATCTCCTAGGCTTGATGTAGCAATTGGTCCGAACAAGTCCATATGGATCAATTGCAAAGGTCTAGAGGTGCTTATTTGGTTCTTAGGTTTGAAGCTATCTTTTATTTATTTTCCTAGTTGACATGCATCATACACATTATCTTTGACGAACTTGATATGAGGAATTCCTCTTACAAGTTCTTTAGATGAAATTTGAGAGATTAGTTTCATGCTGGCATGACCTAATCTCCTATGCCAAAGCCAAGCATCATCATTCAAAATCGAAAAACACATTTCATTACAAAAATCATCAATCTCGATATTGTATACATTATTTTACTTTAGAGCAATCATAGATGTGTTTTTGTATGGTTTTTCAATAATACAAACATTATATTCAAATTTAACGATATATCCTTTATCATATAATTGACTAATACTCAAAAGGTTATTATTTAAACCATCAACTAACAATACATCTTCAATAAAATGGTTGGATTTGTTACCTATGGTTCCTTTGCCAATGATTTTACCCTTGTTGTTGTCTCCGAATATGACATATCCTTCGTATAAGCTAGTGAGCTTAGAAAAATGAGATGGATCTCCAATCATATGTCTTGAGCATCTACTATCAAGGTACCATTCTTGCTCCTAGCTTGTGATGATACATTTTTCTACAAAAAAAAATAATTTTTAGGTACCTATTTGACCTTGAGTGCCTCAAAAATCGATCTACCTAGCTTATCATGTTGCATTGAGTCACTTGAGGTTCTTTTAGGAACCCAAATCAATCTATGTGGATAACATTTCTTGAATGGACAATAATAAGCTATATGCCTAAATTTGCAACAAAAATTGCATTTGTTTCGGAGTGAGACATGCAAAGTATGGACTTTAACAAATGTGGTTAGATTTTGGTGAGGGTTACTCACAAATCCGTTCCGCCTTTTCTATGAATGTGGCCCTTGTTGGCAAGGATCATGTTCAAGGAATTACTACCAACCTCAAATTTTTTTCAAGGTTTCCTTAAGTAGCAAGTTGTCCTTTCTAAGTGTTTCTAGTTCATCACATTTCGTACATGGAGCTAAACTCTCATTGTGCTCAACTTTTAAACTATCGAAATCATTAACAAGAGAAGCATGCTCCTTTTTTAACAATTTATATTTTTTACTAATTAATTCACATTCATCAAATAAGTCATGAAAAGCATTTAATAGTTCATCAAAAGATAAATTTGCATAAAAAACTTGCTACCTCATCTCCAATAGTCATTAGTGTATAGTGAGCAACTTGCTTGGTGATGGTAGGCTCCTCTTCTTTGGATGCACTTGAGTTGTCCCATATAGCTTTGAGAACCTTCTTCTTTGGTTACCTCTTTTTTACTTGGGGACATTCACTATTGAAGTGTCCCAGCTTCTTGCATTCATAACATATCACTTGTTCTTTCTTAGGTTCAAATTTATTTTTAGTATTCTATTTAAATTTATTTCTTTTTATGAATATTTTTAAATTTATTTCTTTATGAATTTATTTCTTTTTATGAATCATTTAAATTTATGAGTGCTAAGTCATCATCAAAGTCCTCATCATTTGAGTTTTCTTTCAAGCGGTCTTCTTGTGTTCTCAGTGCTATGTCCTTCCTGTTCTTTGGAATGGTGTCTTCAAGCTCTTCATGAGCTTTACATATCATTTCATAGGTCATTAGTGACCCAATTAATTTTTTAAGAGAAAAATTATTTAGATCTTTGGCCTCTTGAATGGTCGTTACTTTAGGATCCCAACTTTTTGAAATGGATCTTAAAATCTTATTAACCAGTTCAAAATCCAAAAAACCTTTACCAAGTCCTTTTAGACCATTAACGACATCCGTAAATCGGGTGTATATATCTCCAATGGTCTCACTCGATTTCATTCGAAACAACTCATAAGAATGCACTAAAAGATTAATTTTTGACTCCTTCACTCTACTAGTGCCTTCATGAGTCACTTCGAGTGTGTGCCAAATGTTAAATATCGTTTTACAAATTGACACTTGATTGAACTCGTTTTTATCTAATGCACAAAATAAGGCATTCATAGCCTTTGCGTTTAAAGTGAAAGTCTTCTTCTCCAATTCATTCCAATTGTTCATTTGAAGAGAAGACTTTTGAAAGTCATTTTCTATAATATTTCATAATTCGAAATCCATTGAAATTAGGAAGATCCTTATTCTAATCTTCCAATATGTGTAATCCGTCCCATTGAACATAGGCGAACGTGTAATTGAATGACCCTCTGGGTTGCCAGCAAATGTCATCTCTCTTGGATTTAAAACCAAATGAGCGTAAACCTTGCTCTGATACCAATTGTTAGGATCAAAAGCGGCACTGAGAGGGGGGTGAATTAGTGCAATGAAAAATTCTTTGATTTTCGTATAAAATATTTCGTATGTTCGATGAAAACCGAATCGGAAGATAGCAACTTGAAACATATGAGAGCGTAAGCAAGATGAGAAGGAGAAGCAGTTTGCTATGAAATGATTTGTATTTAAAGTAAATTGTACTTATGAAAGCAAACCAGAATTTAGAGTGGTTCGGTGAACGTGACCTACATCCAGTTTCGGATTCCTCCTCCGATGAGGTCTCCGGCATCCACTAAAGGCCTTCTTTTAATAAGTGAAGACTGAACACCTCTTTACAACACTTTCTCATTTTCCCGGGTTTAGGAGATGAACCCTTACAAGTCTCACTCCTCTTTGTTAGATGGTTACAAGGCTAAGAGATGAAGGAGGAGAACTCTTAACTTTTATAATACTCTAAGACTCAAAAACTCAAGATTATGCCAATAGGTTTCGTGCCCTTTTATGCAGAAAATGGTGGAGTTTTTATAGGCCCTAATAGCTTCAAAAATGGAGCCAAAAAGTATCTAATCCTGGATTTCCGAGGTCCTGGCGGTACCACCGCCATTACTGGATGGTACCACCGCCTGACAACTGACAATGGGTGATACTACCGCTCAATATGGGCGGTACCACCGCTAGCAGCAATAACTTCCGACAGTACCACCACTCAGTCTGGGCGGTACCACTGCCCAGACCACCTGGGAGATTAGTCTTCTGGGCGGTGCCACAGTCGGCCATGTTTTCAGGGGCTGATTGGGCTATTCAATCTGGCCTAAATCAGTCCTATTAAGGGCTTAGTTGGCCCCTAATTAAATTAGTGGGATTACCTCTCAATTCTAACTATGATATTTAAGACATGATCACAGCTCTTCTTGTTCTGGTGCGTCAATTGCTCTTTCGGCGAGCTTCCAGCGTACTTCCGACGAACTCTCGGCAATGCTCCGGTGAACTCCCGGCAAGCTCCTGGACTTTATGACGATCTTCTTGGCAAGTTCCCACGAGCTTCTTTGGCAAGCTCTTGGACTTCTCGGTTGGTTCCGACAGAACTTCCGACGAACGTCCGAACTTCCGATGAACTCTCGAACCCCAACGTGATCTCGATCTTGACTCCAGCACAACACCTGCTTTATATCTTATTGCTATCGTAATTAATCCTGCACACTTTTCTCAACATATAGATTAGATTAAACAAATTACAATTGACTTCATCATCAAAAACAACTTAGGTTTCTTGTCCTAAGGCGACACTAAGCTACCTGGTCATCCCTGTTGAGGCATTCCGAAACCTCACTCAACAAGTGACGCAAATAGTTATTCTGCTCTTGCCTTAGCTTGCCTAATAGGCGACACCACCATCTCAGTCATGGCAGGTGCACCAACACCATCGAGAGGGTGGATTCTGTTGCAGATTAAAGGCCTTCTTAGCATTATTATTTACATATTTCACCTACCTAGATAACTTAATTCCAATACCTAGTATGAACAACACGTAGAAGAGTATCATCTTATGGAGTATCCTATGCTCGGTCGTCATGAAGAATGTTTTAGCTGAATCACTAGGAAACAACTATTATGTCCATCAACTTTAATAGGCTCCTAAAAACTAGATTGAAATCAAAGAGTGACCTTTCTGAGCAACTTGATTGAAGCAATTTATTTCCTGTACAATAATTATGAGCCTCAGAACAAGATATTATGCAGATCTTGTACATTAATCACCATGACTGGATCGGAGCACCTCTTCTACATTAAAACCAAGCGGAGACAAGTGGCATGATTACAGATAAAAGGTATAGAAACCACTAAACCTTCTCCACACCAATCACACACAAAACAAAGGATCGACTTAACCTTCGTTGTTGATCATCATACATATGGAACAAGAAAGCTAAACACATTAGGCTGTGGAGGTTTTCTCACCGTGACCATGCTTGCTTCCAAATCTACACACGGCCCGTGATCATGGCCCTTGCCGGGCTCAGCAAGAGGTACCCGGCGTGTGCCTTGCTGAAGTTGCACCTGGGCGAGTACAGCTCCGCTGCGTCCTGCTCCACCTCCCACAACACCTTTTGGAAGAGATCAACGTCGCAGGGAAGTTCCAGCGGCCCGGCAGCCGAGTACCCGAACTCCATCTCCGCCTCATCAAGTAGCATCTTAAAGAGCGGGTGGTTCACACACTCCGTGCGCACCACGAACCGCTCCCTCGCGGGCCCGACGTACACCGAGAAGCAACCCTCGGGCGTCCGCTGCCGCTTCTGATCCCCCTTGCGGTGGCTCCCCAGGGACCGGCACCGCTCCAGCGTCTTCAGTATCAGGCCCTTTGACCTCTTGTCCTTGCCGTTCTCAGCCCTCCCCATGTATGCGGGGAGAACCTTATGAACCACAGGTGATCTGAACACCAGTGTATGTATAGACAAGAGAAACTATATTTTGGCTTGAAGGAAGAAGAGAAGAGACGCCAAGAACCCTATAGAGTGAGCAGAAGAGGAAGTAGCAAGCTCTCTTGCTCTTAGCCTCTGTCATAAACTTGATGATACATAGCCTTCGATCTGGGCACTTTTGTGTTACTCATGACTCGAAGAAGGACTAGTCATTCATGCGTACAGAGATCAGGGGAAGAACAGAAGAAGGGCTAAGAGAGAGGAAGAGACATTAGCTGGGAGGTGGAAGTGGTTGTTTAGTGACCAAGTGGGCACAAACACCGATATATAAAGAGAGGAGAGATGCAAACCGGCTTGTCGATGCAAAGTCGTATCCATCTAAACCGTCCAATCTTTTCTTCTCGTCATCCAACCGTTCGTCTGATCTGAAAAAGGACAAAAAGAGCTGCTCATCCTCGGTGTAGAGCATGTCAAGTCTTAGATCATCTGTGGACTTCTTTAGACTTAAATGTGCCACGTATCGTTCATATTTGCCCTGGATTTGTGCAGGAAATTGGTAGATATGATCGAATATATTGATTAAACGTAATGGAAATGTCTCTCCATTAATCATCCTTCCAAGCCAATAGAACGAGTGGCAAGAAACATGGCGCATGATGAGAGGATTATTGGACTAACGTGAGTGATAGGCTGCCAACTCTCAGTTTTCTTATCTATCCAAGAAAAAGAATGGTTGATGGCCGGCGGCTTCTGTGAAGAAAGTCAACGAGTTACGATAGGAACAGACAAATAAAAACAGTCCACATAATGCAGCCAGAAAGGAATCGGCGTGCTGCAAACTTGGTCCTCTCAGCAACAAATTATCAACTATAGAGGTTTGTACTTGTTCGTGACTTGGGATTCTCATTTTAGTCAAAAGTTATGCAGATCTATCCAAGATCATCCATGGCACTTGTCATTTCGATCTTTGCATGAGCTATGCAAAGAGGTGACTCTAGAGATATCTAATAGTGATGACAAGGTTTTCTTTATATCACGTAGGGGTGTCATCAGCTTAAGATCTAATGTTGAACCTTATATTTAATGGAACTTGAGCACATATATACAGTGGAGGACAAAAATTAAAAGTATGTTTGTGTGTAATAGCCCATTTGAGCTCCGATTATTGTCTATGGTCAGCATGCATGCCTGCCTGCCTGCCTGCCTGCCTGTATCACGGGTTCATTTTTACATTGTGAACCCAGTGTCAAATAAGTCTTTTAAAGATCCAACCATGTATAGAACTACAGGTATACGATGAGTTGGTAAGGAATGGAGGATATTAGAAGCTTTCATTTTTTGTTGCCAAGTCAAGTCAAACAGATACAAACTATACCCGCCCATCCGGGGCTAGAGCAGTTGCTGGTTGACCTTTGACTTGCTATTAGGTTATAAAAAGCACAGAAGTTATTGTCAGGAATTGCAAGAGAGAGAGAGAGAGAGAGAGAGAGAGAGAGAGAGAGATTGGTTGAGTTTTACACAAATGCATACCTAAATGTATGCGCATCTCGACAAGCAAAATTATACTCATTCCGCCAACTATAAAAAAGAAAGCATTTGATAGTATATGAAAAAGTAAAAGCTGAAAGAATAGCTCCTGAGGGATATATATAAAGTGGACTAAGGCACTTTCACATGGTTGACCAACTAATTTGGCATCAAAATAGTAACGTTTAGTAAAAGTTAGGGTATAGCGAAATGACAATGAAGACAAAATTAATCAATACGAACCTTTTTATTAATGATTAATTTTAGTGCAAGTTGCACAATTATGAAAAGACAATTTGCGAATAGAACAAATCAAGTAAGGCCCGTACCTAATTCTTATGACTGATTTTAGTGGGTGTCATCTACAACACCTCCTATTTGTTATTTGCTGGGAATCCAAAAAAAAAAAAACAGGGTTGTTAGGAATTAAAATACACCGTTTGTCCTAGTTATGACTATTTTGGTTCTTGGTCAAGAAGATATCTACACATTCCCTTGTTTTATTGCAAGTGAGAAGAGAGAAAAATTGGAGATTCTTGTTAGCATCGTTTGTTGGGTAAGCAAAAAATCAAGAGATGAAAATTAAGGAGGAAAAGAGTCAATCTTGAAATTTTATTTAGAGTCAATCTAGTAATGGTTTTGCAAAAAAAAAAAACAATTTAAATTTCTTATGCTAATATTTCCATCTTAAACTTCCATTTTGGTTTCACCGTTTCGTGTATTTCTGTAGTTTTTTTCCATGAGAAATGAATCAACCATTAAACTACTCTTAGATACTTTTTTTTTGTCAAAATAATAAAAAATATTTCTAAGGATTATGTGATTCTATTTAATTTTAGTTAAGATATATTAAAATTTTATTTAAATTTTGATTAAAATTATCGATAAATATAAAAAATTACTTATGTTCAAAAATGTTATAAGATAAATTTAATGGAAAAAACTCTCTTAATTATCTCCTCTGCTCTCACTTATATATAAGCAAAATCCTCTATAGATCGTAATACTATCAAAGAGATCTCACCTCTATATAAGCAAAATCCTCTAGAGATTGATATAATATCAAAGAGATCTCGTAGAATGGAAAAGATAAGTCTACCTTTCGATGTAAATTTGTGATGATAGTAAAATCATATTGACTATTATATTTAAAACAATTTATGATAGTTGATTTTAGTCCTAATATTAAATTATTTTATATTTTTATTTTTATTTTTATAATTGATATCAGAATCATATTATTGATAGATCAGTAAAAAAAACTAAGTCTATTCTTGCTGGTTCATTGTTGCACCTCTACTAATGCACAATAATTGTATGTATCATTGATACTCAGATTATACTCGGAAGGCTATATATATTAAATCTATAAGTAGACGAGGCAGATTATTCGGATCATACTTAAATTTAATCCTAATATTAAATTATTTTATATTTATATTTATATTTTTATAATTAATATCACTGGGGCTCTTCCAAATATGTTTCCATTGTTGCGCCCCTGCTCGTGCATGACGACTGTATATATCGTGGCTGTATGTATTAGATCTGCCCGTCTATGTCGGCAACACTGTCGTGGACGGCAGTTTGCTGCCGTCGATGGTACAGCAATGGGCGGCGGCTTACTGTGGTCGCTAGCCCTGTTGTTGCTGCTGTCGGCGGTCGGTGTGGCTGCTGTGTGCAGCGGGTTTGTTGAGCGCAGCGGGAGAGACGGATTTCCACAACTCAAGTAAAACTTGTCCTTGCTTACACTTGTCTATTTCAATGTTTCCTCTACTGCTTTTCTTGCCTTCACAAGCCTAACTTTGATAATGAATCGGCAGCAATGTTTTCATTCGGAGGAATCTGCTCGATGGTATACCCCTGCAGAGTAGAGTGTCAATTCAATATTCCATCTACATCATCTCTAACCAAACTAAAATGATCCCGAGTAAAATCAAGAGTTGGTGTATCCCCTTCCAGTGCCTTCTCATTAGCAATGGATAGATCCGTCAAGTGCTCCTGACTCTTTATGGTGACGTGAAGCTACACAACTCAATTAAGGAAAAAGGGGAAGAACGAATGTCGTCAAAATACTGGTAATGATTTCATTGATCATATCAAAGATCAACTGAATGTGTACATGACGTTAAAACTGGGATGAAGACTGATAAACTCAAGTTGATGCAACATACTTTGGCGGCTAATTCGATGACCAAGATGGGGAATTGGGATAACAAAAATTTGGTGTTGACAAAAGAAATTGGATTTTGTGCCGATAACGGAGACACGAAACTAGCAGATCTCCGTTCCGTGTCACTAACGGGTTCGACTCATCTGACCCGTTTGACATGGATAGGGTTCGGTCCAACCCACATGACACAACTCAAACTTACCATTTGCCAGAAACCCTAATCCAATCTCGTCGGCCCTCAGGGATGCCGCTCGCATCGCCAGACGTTGCGATGATCCGACCACGGCTTCCGCAACACGGCCTTCCAAGACGGTGCAACTGCGACTCCCCGCCGACGATGACGCTACCCGTCTCCCCGTCGCTTCACAAATCTTCTCGTTCGCTGAGGTAAATAGGGCCTATCTGTGTCTTTTTGCTGCGTTCTCTTATTTCCCGGACTTCGCCGCCGCGCTCGTCTCTGTTTCTTTTGTTGCATGGGATCTTCTCTTACGGCACTTCCCTTCTTAGCAGAAATCATTTAAGTTGGTATTTACTGCCATCCGAGACTTGAGCGACACCTGAGATGCCATGAACATGTACTCGATTTCATATATTTTATGGAGCTGTTACTGAAGAAAAGTTAGATAGCCAATGTTTAATCACAAGCTTGACATAATCCGGCTTGACCTGACCTGTTTAACAATCGAGTTAATAGGATTTATTGGGTTAATTATAGAATCAGTGGGTTGGATCGTGGTCGAGTATTTGACACACACGTCAGGTTTGACGCGATAGTCGACACGATTCGAGCCGCGGACACCTCCACCTAAAATCAATTTAGCTGACCCAAGACTTGAACAATTCAAAATAAATTATACTATATATATATATATATATAGATAAAAATATACAGTAATTACATAAAATTTATCTTAAAAATATAAATAAAATAGTATAAAAGGAACCCATTATTCAAATAATAAAGTAAAAACTTATATTAAATATAAAGTAAAATATGATATAATACTAATATTATTTTTACTAATTTCGATCTTTAAAATGTTGTGTCTTTGTCATTTAAAGATTCAAAATAATAAAAATATCTATTTTAAATATTTAAAAATAAAAAATTATCTTTCAAGCATTTACAAATCATTTTTAAGGTTTTTAAATATGTAAAAATTTAGAAAAAAGAAAGATAAATTATATTATTTTTAAATAGACCCAAAAGTAATAACTTCATTCAAAAACAATATAACTCAGGACCCAAAAACTTTATTTTATTTCAAACTTTCGAAACAATTTATAATAATATTTAAGTGATATTTGATCCAAATTTATTCTAGATTCACCATATATTAGTCAAAAATTAAATATTCACCATATTTTTTTTTTATTTTTGATGATTGAATTAGGTAAAAATAAGTATATTAAATCCGTAAAAATATAATTGTGATCATTTAGGCGTCACTAGACATTAACACGCCTTTATGAAAATATTAGCTAAAAAACTTATAATTTCAATTTAAATTATTCAAAAATTTAAAAATAAAAATTTTAATCATTTAAGTACTTAATTAATCAAAAATAAGTATTTTAAAAGCCTAATAATATAAAAAGTGGTTATTTAAGGTTTTACTAGATGTTCCAAGGTTTTATGGAAACTTTGATAAAATATTTTGAAATTTCAGCTTTAGTTTATCAAAAATAAAAAAAATTAACTTTTAACAGATTAATGAAACAAAAATTAAAAAAAAATGGTCAACTATGACTTCATTAGACAATTTCACAAGTAAAAAAATCAGTTATATGTTCTTGAATATGACAAAAAAAAATTAGTGTAACCCTATTTAAAGATGGTGTATTCACAAGTAAAAAATAATCTTTATCTCAAAACTTTAGATAAGCTAATATTTGTCAAAAACTTCAAATAATCTTATTTAATAAAATAGAAATGATTGTATGATCAAATATTTTTAATTTGGGTAATTTATCCAAAAAAACCCTAATAATAGGGTTTTACCGGATGGCGCCCCCATCTTTAGGTTTTATTATGGGTGCCTCTTTTTTCATACTAGGATCAAAATACCCTTTATAAAATTTAAAAAAGACACTCGATATCTATTGACCTTGGTTGACTCCGGTTTTTTAGATTGAATTGATTTGATGGACCTACCAGATTTATTGTTCAATCTAAATCAGACCAGTTTTATTCAACCATACTGATTCAATACAACTCTTAAGTATTTGATTTATTATTATTAAGGCCTAGATTGCCCTTATTTGTTTTTTTTTTTTTTTTTTCAGATCACCATGCTACACAATTATACCAATGCAACAGTAACGTCGAAGAAGGTTGTCATTGCCAACCTTCTTGCCAATGGTGGCCAGCAATGTTGCGACCTCCATCGCCATCACCCTCAACAATAGGAAGGAGGGATAGCGCAAGCCCATCGTCATCAGTTTCTTGCCAATAAGTCATCACCAGAGAGGAGAGGAAAGGGGTCACGATCATCGTCGCCAATGCGGTAGGAGGTGAACGTTGCCTTCATGCCAACAATATGTTAGCCTTCTAGCTATTCATTGTCACCATGGCCATTGATTGAGCATTGAGCCTTGATGATTAACGAGCCAACCGAGCTATAGCCTAGCTGTTGTCATCTGCCTTCCCATTGGTCGTCGTGACCATGGTCGTGAGCCTTTGTGATGACCGATCGCCAACATCGACGTTCTCTGTCACACTGGTATTCATGGTCGTCATCGACGACGAAGCCATCTATTGAGCCTCTGTGACCGTTGGGCAACAAAGTCGTAGCATAGTTGTTGCCAACATCCTGGGAGGTGGTCATCTCGATGTCTTTATTCCCATTGGTTACCATCACCTTTAGCAAAGCCTTATAGAGCCTCGATAATTAGCAGTTCATCGTCGTATCCTCATTTAATTTTGTGCAACCTCGTTGAATCGCTATATGACTTATTGTAGTATTGGTGAAACATTTATAGTGTCGTTGAAACCTCGACATCATCCTTTGTAGTGTCATTGAAGTGTCGGTTGTATCGACCTACCGTTCAATGCATCGTGAATCATTCACTACAACAAAAAATGTATTCTATTAAATGAATACATCTTTATCATTTAGTATTATTAATTTTGAATATCATTTAAATAGAGGCTACTTATGACAAGAATGATCCTCTTTCGAATAAAATATTTAATTTTCTAGATGAGATTGACACTTTCAATAAAACATCATCTTTGTCGATATCGGAAGCAGAAGTAATTTTTGGGAAGAAGTTATCTGATACCAAATAAATTTGAAGGATCTACCTCTGCACAACTTCAATCGTTAAACTTTGTTTTGGAAAGCGACCATGAGTTAGAAGAGCAAATTGAAGGATCTTCTTGACAATCTCAAACTATGTATGAAAACCTCTTGGGAGGATAGGGAAGATGACTTCAACCTTAATGCTTTAGCTTCCTATCTAAATAAAGATGAATTTGTCATCAATGACCTATGCATTAGATAGGTCATTTATACTGGATCTATACAACCTTAAATTTACAATCTCGATTTGAATAAGACATTTGTAATAGATGATAATGACAATAATTATGAGATATTTGAAGAAGAGTGGGCTGAACAGTGAATAGCAGGAGAAATAAAAAAAATGATATAGATCGTAATAAGTTTCAGTGAGCTTATCGAATTCAATTAACATATATATGAAAACTTCTTGGATGGTAGAGTCATGGAAGAAGATGACTTCAACCTTAATGCTTTAACTCCCTATCCAAATGAAGATGAATTTGTTATCAATGACATACATTAGAGAGGTAATAATTTGTGTTCATATTATAATATTAAATGTAAAAAATTATTTGTGATATTTGACACTTATGTCCTTCATGTTTTGTAGGTTTTTAAAGATATTTTAGGATTTAAAAAAGCCTTGCAAGAATATGTTATAAGGAGGAATTTTGAAATGAAAACTCAAGTGCGTAGAAGTTACAGGTTTAAAGTATGATGTAAGGTTGAGCGTTGTGGATGGATAATTGCTCATAAAGGTGATACATGTCGAATTACAAAGTTCATCAACGAGCACCAATACAAAATATCTAAAGGAAATCGAGATCATCCATTTTGCACTAGCAAGTTTGTAGTGAAGTAATCAAGTAATAAGTTACTGCAAATGAACAATATACTCCAAAGATGATCATTATAGACATACAAAATAGATAGTGGTAGTTTCATATAGAAAAATATATCTAGCACATGAAATCGCATTAAATGAAGTTTGTGGAGACGTTTGATGGATCTTATGGTGAGTTAATACCATCCCTATGAGGGTTGAAAGTTCATGATTATGAAACGATTGTTTAATGACTTTGAATTAAGGACATTTTCATCTGGTTTCCTGGGCATTCGATGCATGTTTTCGTAGTTTTATTCAGTAAATTCATCTAATTATCGGTATAAATGCAGCATATTTATCTAAAAATTATCTTGTTGTATTGATGATACCAACTACTATTGATAGATTTAATAAGTTATTTCTTATCACATTTGGAGTTGCAAAGATTGAGTGGAGAGAGTAGTGGGAATGGTTTCTTTTTTAGTTGAGAAAATGCTTTAGTGCGCATTATGATTCAAGTATCATCAGTGATAAAAAATCTAAGAATTCTTGCAATAGTGAAAGAAATATTTCTAGAATCACATCACAGTTACTACATTGTTCATATTTCGAAGAATTTAATAAGTGACGTACGCAATACAAAAGTGATTAGACTTTTTTGGTCTACTACGAGAGCGCATATTGAATTCAACTTTAATGAATATTTGCGAAAACTAATGGAACAATATATCAAAATTTATCGTTGGATTTCAGAAATAGAGAAAAGTGAGCTACTACAATTTTTTTTAAGACGATGGTCTCTAATGTTAAATGATTCCGAAAGTATGAATTCACTACTAAAAGATGTCCATAGACTTCCAATAACATATATGATCAAGATGACATGAAGGAAAGTTACCAAGTGGTTTTATTTGTGTTGTCTAATTGCTAATGCTATGATCAATACATTGACACTCTCTATCGAGGAAGAAATATCAAAGTCGAAAGAGAAGGTAAGATTCCAAGTTGTTCACCCTGATTTGATTAATATTTTCTAAGTTCAAACATCTATCAAGGTAGTTATTATAGACCTGGAAAAGAGGATATATTCATGTCGACGTTTTGATATATTTGGTATTCCATACTCTCATACAATAACTACTAGTGGGTTTTCTGAATTCCAATCCATATGAGTATTGTGATGATTACTTTTTGGCAGAATATTGCAGAAGACTTACAATGACACTATCTTCCCAATAAGAAACAAGCAATTTTGGATTAAAAAACCTGACGATAAGATTATTTTACATTCAAATAGTATAAAACAATCAGGCAAAAGGAAGAATGCAAGGATAGAATCAAGACACAATAGCAAGTTCCCTATAAGATGTTCGAGGTGTCAATAGTTAAGTCACAATCGATGGTCATACAAATTTTCACCGATTGTACAAGTCAATGTTCTCAAATGTAAAGCAATGTGGCATCTTCAGTCTTTTTGTATAGCCTAATTTTGATTAATTTTTTGTTGTCTATATTGGATATAGAAGATTTTTTGTGTATAGTATACTTATATAATTTTTGGACAAGTATGTTGCAACATTATGAGATATTGTAAACTTGTGATAATTTTAATATGAAGTTATCATTTTGCAATTGTTGTTATAATCCTTGTAGTAGAAATGCTTTTTGTGATATATGTAGAGTGGATTTTAATTTAGAATACTTTTTTTGTTAAGATATGTTTTGTTAGGACCATCACATGCCCAAATTCCATTAATTACACTAAAATCATCTAAAGTATGAAAAATTGATACTAATCAATTTAGAATCATGTCATGATTGTTGTAGATAATGTGGTTTTGATCTGAGTCATTTTAACTTGAGTTACACCTTATGGATAGGGTAGGTTTATGATCTAAATAATATATATGCCAAATTCCATTAATAACACTAAAATTATTCAAAAATTAAAAAAAAAATACTACTAATTAACATAAAATCATGTCTTGGATAAGATCTGATCAGTTATGTTCATTGTAACTCCAGTTATACTTGAGTTACACTCCATCACAATTTTAAAAGATCTCAGTATAACGTTATCGAGTGATTATGGTAGTACTCATTTTTTTAAAAATAAATTCTAAAATAATATAAAATTAAAAAGGATAAATGTTATTAAACATATTAAAATTATGTTATGATTGTTATAGAGAAACTTAGATAAGTTTAGAGTGTAATTATTAGAATTACACTCACGTTACACTCGATTATAGATTCAATCTCATACATCTCCTATTTCAATAATTAATGATCTAAAAATTTAAATAATAATAATAATAATAATAAACATGGTACAATAATATTATGATAGTTTTGAAGAAGATTAGATAGGTTTGGGGATAATTCAAAGATTTACACTTGAGTTATACTTGATCATAAATTCAATAAAAAAATCTCTTATTTCGATAATTAATGACCCAAAAATTAAAAACAATAAAAAAAAAGTGATACTAATCATGTTAGGACAATGTTATAATAGTTTTAGAGAAGTTTGGATAGATTTTAAGATAATTTAATAACTTACACTAGAGTTACACTTGATCAAGCTACACTTGATCATAGATTCAATATAGAAATTTTTATTTCATAAAATAATAACCCAAAAATAAGAAAACAATGATACTAAATATTTTAGGATCATGTTATGGTTGTTTTTTTTAGAAGTTTAGATAAGTTTTGAAATAATTTAATGACTTATACTTGAGTTACACTTGCATTACATTTGATCACAAACTCAATATGAAAATTTTCTATTTCATTAAATAATGACCCAAAATAATAATAATAATAATAATAATAATAATAATAATAATAATAATAAAGGTACTAAACATCTTAGGATTGTTTATGATAGTTTAGGAGAAGTTTAGATAAATTTGGAGACAATTCTACTAGTTACACTCGAGTTATACTCGAACATGGATTTAATGTTGAAATATCCTATTTTGTTAAGTAATGACTCTAAAATCAGGAAAAAAAAAAAAAAAAAAAGATAGTAAGCATATCAAGATCATGTTATGATAGTTTTAGAGTTGTACTCGGTTACACTCGATCATAGATTTAACCCAAAGTGCCCTATTTTGAAGATGAAGCACTTAACACACAAAGTGGGAAACATGGCAACCATATGCAATGAATCATAATAAAAAAACCTATTCATAGTAACATTAAAGCAATTCACAAATCACACAGATTACCAACATGACATAGAAGCAATTCACGTTAACATTAATGATGTTTAATCCCAAAATGATATGACATTATCAAATAATTTGTACAAGAACACAATAGCAGTAACAATGTTTCATAAGTTCAAATCTCTTGGTGCCTTGTTACACAATAATAATCGTCATTGGCAATTTGGAGCTTAAACAATAGCATGTCTCTTTAGCTAAATTTTATATTTTTATCCGTCAACAAGTAATCTATGTACTTTATCATGAATATTGTGCAGTCATTGTTGCAAAACAGGAAAAATTAATTAGTACAACAATAATCACACAACTTGACCAATGTGAATGGCATGACTAACTTACGATCTGTCTTTGTTAAGAACATTTCACCACCTTTGTTTTTCATCCGTTATTAACAATCTTTTCTGCAATGCTAGGATGGAGAGTAGCTAAATCAATAGCAAATATTTTCTTAAATTTTTGGACCTATTTTTTCAATAAATAAACACTTAATATAAGATAAATGTTCTGATATCATAACTAGTCAAATTAGGACACTGACCATTAATCTAAATATATTCAAATGGAAATACATCTTCTCCTGAACATCTATCATCATGAGATACCAATGATTGGTGTTATATAGTGAGACAAAAATATACAGAATTGATCCATTCAAGGTGATCTTACAACAGAGATTGGAATTCTTCATCCAAATGAACGATATGCCAGCTACAATTGAAACCAACAAAAATATTAGTTCATTTATCACAAAGTACAATAAATAAATTAAGGAACAACATATAAATATACTAATTTATCTCAAAATCATTCCACAAGAATAGTGATGGCTAAAATTTTTGTCTCGATTGTACAACGTCACGACAAAGAATTAGACGCATAGGCATCTATACTTCTCCATCGATAAATTCTCCCACATCTAATAAAGACCAAAAAGATTTGTATTCACAAATCAACATTTCATTTTTCCAAAAGATAGAATAGCTTACACTACAAATAATAAATGATAATTCAATGTGTTATAACAACCTAATTCAACAATCAATTATTTGTAAGACTTACTATAAAATCTTTAGTTTTGAAGCTAAAATGATAGTCTCTTCTTCGACATTGCCCTTCCTCTCATAAATCAATTTCACTACTTACCTCTAATGTTCGAAATCCTTTAGGTAACTTTCTTTTCCTAAAGAAATAGGAGCTATGTTTTAAGACTTGATATATCTTAAGCCTATATAGCCTATGGAGTGTCAATAGAGTAGCCCTTGATCAATCCTTCCGGATGATAAGTGTGGTAGAACATATTATAGAAGAATCATCATGGTAGTCCTAGAGGCCTGGGATGACAAGATGGCCACGTCCATGATCATGTAGTATCTTATGGAATCTTTGAATCTCATCTTCGTTCTTTTTACACTTGGCACATTATGTTCAGAACCCACATGTGTATACAAATTTATAAAACATATAATCAAGATAATGAGATGATGTAAACATATGAACATCAAAATTAGTAACGTTAAAAATCAAAATTAATCTCTATTATGTTTTTCATATGTACCTAAAAATTGAGATTTATCTTAACATTAATACTAGTAATGTTCCAAAATACTATACAATGCAGAACGACATATAGGAACGTTAAAAACATCTGCTATATTGTGGAAAGGTGTCCTCCTAAGGACACGAAGATGACACAACTTAGGGGAAATAGATATCATGTTCCCTCAACTCTCGTCACTTGGTTCATAAACAAAACACCTAAAATGGTTAATGTAATAAAGACCATTGACTATGTATCATGGAGGGGGTATAATGGTAGCTAAGGAAGCATAGGGTGGTGAAGGAGGGGGTGACACAAGATGGGATGATGCAACAGGTGAAGGAGGAATGGATGATTTATGCTGCTTGGACTTTACACTTGAAAAAAAAGTTTAATTAGTTGCATATAACTTAATAATGATTAATATAAATCTTTTAAGTTATGATGTATATTACCTTTAGTAACTGCTTCATCTGTCTTCTTTCCCCCTAAGTCGAAGGGATCTACCTAATGGCGTCATTCTATTTATATACAAAAATAAAATGTTATAAATAAGGGACATTATATCCAAAATTTAAGAGATAAAAATAAAGAAAAATTCAAACATATTAAAGAATTCAACACCCCCAAATTCTAATCAAGCAATATGCCTAACTAAATGAATTAAAATCAAGTCTGTTTGATAAAGATAACCGACAAGCAGGTTATCAATGAAGTGCAATGATTTGAGCCTAGACTAATATAAAAAATAAGTCTATAGTCCACATTAATCTATAGTATTATAATCCGAGTGTAACTGAAGTGTAAATAGGAGAATTGTTCTCAAACCTATCCAAAGTTTTCCAAAACTATGATAATATGATCCTAAGATGTTTACTATAATTTTTTCTAATATTTTTCTGATTTTAGGATCATTAATTATCGAAATATGAGAATTTTATATTGAATCAATGATCAAGTATAATTCACTCAAATATAACACAAGTGTAAATAAAAAAATTATGTCCAAAGTTATCCAAACATTTCTAAAAATATCATAACATGATTCTAACATTTTTAGTATCACTTTTATTTTTTTTTCTAATTTTAGGATCATTAATTATCAAAATAGGGGATTTTTATTTTTTTTATTTTTTTATTTTAGGGTCATTAATTATCGAAATAAGGAATTTCTATATTGAATATGTGATTGAGTGCATTGCAAGTATAATCGGAGTATAATTCTAGTAATACACTCCAAATCTATCGAAACTTCTCTATAACAATTCTAATATAATTCTAATATATTTAGTAGCAATTTTCCTAATTTATTTTTATTTTTAGATTATTTTAGAAATTATTTTTTATAAATAATTTTATAGTTTAAGGTATTACTATCGTCTAATCTAGGGCGATACCATTGCCCTAGGTCAGTAATGCATTGGGTATAAGTGGTACTATCGAGCAAAGATCCAAAATTTCATTTGATCTATTAACCCTAAATTCAATTGATATGCAACCCTAAATCACCTAAATATTTAGATATTATATAATATTTAGATATTATAGATAAAATTTTAGAGAATGAGACATTAGGCAAAGGCTTACTAAAGATAGGAGAGGAGATGCCAGAGAGGAATTTGCTGAAGGAAGGATCGATGATGTCGGAGAGAAGTCATCAGGCCTCTTGGTGAAGGGAAATTGATGCTGACGAAGTTGGAGAGAATGAGCGAAAGCTGGTGAGAAGAGGACACGCAATCGAAGGGGAGACAAGTTCGTCGCCTATAATCGACGCCAACAAAGCCAAAAATAATATGAGTAGAGTAGTATCAGCTCCGACAAAATCAAAGAGAGAGAATTTGAGAGCAATCGTTGAAGAAGAGATGAGTTCTTTGCTAGGGCCACTTACACTAGAATTACACTCGATCAATGTAGCTTGCTGATTGTAAACGCCATGTATTAAGTGGAAGATTTGGCCCGCAATCTCTCCTATCCATAACTAATCTAGCTCAAACCAAAATAATTGATTTGAACTAGAATGAGTATTTAATCGGGTTGAACCAATTCGTGGATCAATTCAGCTTCAATCAAATCGATTTAAGGATATTAATAAATTTTTCATAAAAGGGTGCCCCTTGATAAAAATCAAAGATGGGGATACCACATGATAAAATCTCATTATATTAGACAGTTACGGTCTTCTTGAAAATATTGGCAAAAACACTTGACAAAAAGTAGAAAATTGGATATATATATATATATATATATTTTTTCTATTTTCGATTAATTCACGTCGGATTTGATACGCCCAGCCTGTGTACCAGCAAAGCATTCCTCGGGAACGCGTGCCGTGAGCCCTCGGCCAACGCAGTTCCCCATGCTGGCATCGCAGTGAGGATTCTCAAACACCGGCCTTCCACTTTCGAACCACGGTGGAGGGCCCACGTAAACAAGATGCACGTGTCCCATCATCACCCGGCTCGTCGATAAACTTTCTCGAATGCTGCCAGATGAGCACAGCAGAGCCGCACTCGGCCTCGTTATCTATGGTAGAGCCGTTTCCTGATGTCGGCCCCACAGTCACCTAGCCCCAGCGTCCATTCACGCAGAAGAGTTCCCCCACGTCTTCGCATGTTCCTGTCCGCTGCATCCCTGCTTGCCGATATCATCCCAAGTCCTGAGCCACGTAAGTGGCTTGCCAAGAGACAGCTGATAAACTATCAATGGACACGGGTCCCGCTTCCCCTTGCCTATAGCGTTCTCGATGCTGGACCGCATGCAAATATTTCGTGGGTCGCTCTCAACACCGCCTCCCCTCTCTCCCTATATCTCTCCCATCTGCTCTGTTTTGATCGACTACGACCCTTTCGGAGATCGTTGCTCTAGGGTTTGCATCGGGAGCGCCTTCACAGAATCTTGTGAATTCTATTGTAGTGCCATATTGCCGAAATCGCAGGCCCCGGAGGAGGCTATCGCCGTCGGTACCTGTCGGTTCTTCATCCCTGATCTGTCGCATTGGACCTGAGCTTTTGTGGATGTGAATTGGTTCATGCGAATGCTTCTGTTTTTGATAGATGCATTGTCTGAAATCCACCCTCATATGAAATTTCTCCATTGGTTGTCATGTTTTCAGGAAAAATACGAATGCTTTTGCTTTTGTCTTGGTTTGTGATATTTTTTCTGGGATCTGTAGTTTATGGTTCGATCAAGATCTAATGCATACTCTTCACTTCTCCATTCTAGTTTGATCCCAGTGCAGTGATTAGGAGGCAAAAGTGACACACGAATGAGACAACTGTAGGTGATGTAGAGTTTCAACCTCTTACTAGCACTGTCATTAGATATTTCATGGATATTTGAAATCCCAAAAAACCGTCCAGTGGAAGCTCAATGTTTTTGGCACATATCATGCGCCCATGTGCTCGTAGGAAGGCATGGGATACTACAGAAATGTGGTTCTTGATTACGTTAAATTTCATCTTCCATATTTCTATAAAATGAATTTAGATTTTTTATATACCATATTGTAAGATTGAAAATTTATTATGTAATCATTTTGCTCAATTTTTGATATGGAAGTTTCTCACATGTTCTTTTCTTTATTTAAGAAAATCATTTTGTTGTGGTTAGTCCTTCCGTTGCTACACCTTCTGCTTTTCGCATCATCTATTATGGGGCGCATGGATTTGATGCATGTTCTTAGTGCTTATCATCGTTGTAACATGTGCTATGTCAATATTCCTTCCCATTGTTTATGATACTTCTATTCTGCATACCAGAGGCCTGGTTGTTTCAATGGGTTCCTTATGATTCTTTATGTACATTTTCAGATACAGCTAAAGCCTTTTTTCATGGGTACTAAAACAGTTGAAGAACTGCAAGACAATTCTGCTGGTGTTCACTTTTCAGGACTTCACGTTGATGATCTAGAGCAGAGAAATTCCAAGGAGTTACCAGCAACTTCTGCCATAGAGAATGGCTACAGAGAACCCTTCGTAATAGGTTAGTTTTTATAATATAATTTTTGAATTACTTATTTTGTTCAATGTTCTGGTCTTTCATGACCTAGTCATCATATTTATGTGCAAAAATCTCCAATATTTTTGTCCTTTATTGCAAAGGTTAATGTATAAGAATGTAACAGTGTTGCACACAAGAACTAATAAAGCATTTGTTTGGATGGGTAATGGATGTAAGAATTCCCATAGTCTTTCAAAAATGAGAAAGAAAGTCATGGGAGTAGGATGCAATTCTTTCTTGATTGTGTACCTCACTGTAAAATGTAAGTTTTTATTGGCCAATATTGCAGAGTCAATTGAGATGCACCATTTAACCATAGTAGACCATTTATGATTTGTGGTGCAAAGTAAGGTAGATGAAGACCCATGAAAACTCTATTAGAATCAAGAAAAATTGATTCATTAACTCTTTATTTGACTAGAAACATTTATTTATTTATTTATTTATTTATTTATATGTATGTGTATATATATACATATATGTATATGTGTGTGTGTAGCCAATCCCAAATAGTTGAGACCATACAGACACTTGTTTTAACTTGCTGGCACATGATTGCTCTGATGAATAACATTATAACACACCACCAAAAACTGAAATCTGCTATACTTTCCCTTGTCTTATGGGTGTTTACACTGTATTGTTTTCTGGTTAACTTGAAATAAATACTCTGTGGATGTAATTCTCCCCAGAAAGTGGAAAAGTAACTTGTACTGATATTGTTTAGCATTGCATATGTTTCTTCTCCTGAAACTAGTGTACTGAGCTATTGCCACACTATTCAAAATTTAAGTACTTAATTTTCTTCTTTATTTAATATTGAATATTTTGCCATACAAAGGTGTTGCTGGTGGTGCCGCATCCGGAAAGACCACTGTCTGTGATATGATCATTGAGCAGCTCCGTGATCAACGGGTTGTCCTTGTTAATCAGGTAGATGTAGTTCTAACTTCCAATATTTTCCTTTATATTTGTTGGGTTAAATTTGATTAGAACAATTTTATACATTGACCCTCACCAAACCCCATATAGTGGCTTGCTTCATGTGCTTGAGTTTTTCTTTGTTAAAAAAAATTCATATAAGAAACGAGGCATCAGATTTCAGATAGATAAATTTGGGTTTTTTTAGTCTTTAAACGTAATGGCAGAAATTGATGAAGATGGCTGTTTTGAGGACTGGAGGAAATTTTGAAGACATTCTTTTTCAGTATCCTGTATTTCTGCTGCCAAATCGTGAATTTGAAACAAAAGAAAATACCAATCATGTGTTTAGAATTCTGTCTAGCCTAATTTAGCCATATGTGGTGGTATATACCAGCCCTGACTGGGTTATCTGGTTCATGCAAATTCATAAAGAACAACACCAGCAAATCCAAGGAATCTAATTTCAGATTCTTGACCCATGCTGGTCCATGAGCAGATCAGTATGGGTCCAATCCATTCCAGCATACCGATACACAGTATATTGGAATCTACCATGGTACTTTGTTTCTAGGGGAGGGAGAGATGGGGGAGAAAGAAGAAAGAAACGGAAGAAGGAAGAAGAGGAAGGTGGAGGAGGAAGATATTGGTGGTGGTGGTGGAGGAGCAAACACGCGGGCAGCAGTGTGCGGCAGGCAGTGGAGGAGGAAGAGGAGAAGGAAGGAAGGTGGTCGATGACAAGAAGAAGAAGAAGAAGAAGAAGACGACCGGAGATGTGAACAGCAGGCAGCAAACATGCAGGTAGCGGCAGGTGTGTGGGCGACAACAGGTGATCAAGAGGAAATTACAAGCATTTCCTTGTGAGCCTCCTTGCGAGCCCTAGCACAATGACAACATGCATCTGTTCCTTTTCTTTTAATGGACCAAAACAGACCACTGGTTTTAAGTGGTCCGCATCTTAGTTGATGGTTGGATTGGTAAATAGCAGCCAGACTGTTTTTTAAGTAGTCCGT
The DNA here is from genome assembly GCF_036884655.1 of Musa acuminata AAA Group. NCBI lineage: Eukaryota > Viridiplantae > Streptophyta > Magnoliopsida > Zingiberales > Musaceae > Musa > Musa acuminata. Next base: position 23,874,763 of record NC_088349.1, read on the forward strand.
ATCTTGGTCGATGGTTGGATTGATAAATACTGGCCAGACGATACAAACTGAGCAAAACTAAAAACCTTGATCAAACCATTTAAAACTGGAGCATGAGGTGGAAACAGTTAAGTTATATGCCAAATTATTCAAGAACTGACTAAAAACCTATTATAGTTGGATATAGGATCAAGTTGGTTCAATTGAAAACTAGTTTTAGACTGATTTGTCTCAGAAGGTTGAACCAAACTGGCCTTGTTATGTACAATTCCTTTTTCCAAGCACAAGGAAGCTGGCCTTGTCTCAGAAGGTTATTTAATCCTTGGTTTGACTTCTTTTAGGTATTAGATGGTTGTGCTTCTAAATACTACCTGTTTGGCTTATGAAATTAGTGTAGTTGTCATGCAAATCTTATTGCTGCTTGTTAATGAAAGGATATTATATTAGGTCCCAAACTAACACATGAGAGACTATATTTGGTTTCTAGTACAAGTTGCTCTTATCACATGTAACCAAGACACATTTAAAGAAAAGCTTGGTAGGAACATCTATTAATCGAAGGGACTTGTCATTCACAAAGAGCACAATCATTAGATCCTGCTTGTTGATGTTCACTATTACCTAGATGAATTTTGAGGCTGTTAATAATGGTTATGCAATCTAGTTTGCATATTTAGAAGAATATAATTCATTATCTTTTGTGGTGATCGACTTTTGTGATTTAGATCAGGCTTACCCTTGTCTCAAGATATCTTAAGAAGATGCAATTATGATCCAAGGATACAGGAGTAACAAAACTGTTCTCATGTATCTTTATTTATCCTTTACATTGTAATGTTAGATTTTCTTTTGTGATTCAGATCAGGCTTCCCCTTGTCTGAAAATATCTTAAGAAAATACAATTATAATGAAAGGATATGAAACTATTCTCACGTATTTTATGTTGGATATCAACAGAGTACCTGCTATTGTTATTATATCCAGTGAATCCTTGAATGCATATGGAGACAGTATAACTGTGATTATCTTCTTTTTCTCTGAACTGAATTTGATATTAGGCCAGGCTTGTTATCCATGTGGCGAATAAAAACTTAAAATAGGGTTGTAATCATGTCAGATGGGTCAATGTTACTATTTAATTGGATCATTAAATTGGACTGAAAATTGGATAAATTAAATCAAAACATAATCCAAATTCAGTTTGGCTAAGAGCTAGAGCTCTAATCTGGTCTATCTTTAAAGGAGGAAAATCAGTAGTGACAGCTCAGTGGTGCATGTAGTCAAGAGAGAAGGCGTGTAGGAGAGGAGAAAGGAGAAAACAAAAGAGGAGGTTGGACCATGTAGCTTAGGCTACGAAGATGTCTTCCTTAATTGAGGAAGTTGGAAAGAACTTTGCTTAAGAGGAGGCTGTATATCTTGGTCATCAAAATTCAAAGGATATGATAACCAAGGTTCGTAATTTTGTACCGTATCGGAGTTTCGACGTTCGCTCGGTACGGTACGATATTATATACCGAGCGGTATACCGTTCGGTATATCACTCGGTATATATATATATATATATATATATATATATATATATATATATATATATAATTCGGTGACCTCGCCTCTCTCTTCTCCCAAGCGGGGCAACGTCGTCTCGTTTATATATATATATATATATATATATATATATATATATATATATAAAAGATTATATATATATATATTTATAAAAAGGCGACATCGGTAAAAAAGGCGATGCGACGTCGCCTTATAAAAATATATATATAAATATATATATATATATATATATATATATATATATATATATATATATATATATATATATATATATATATATCGTTCCATTCTGTAATAGGCGATCCGTGTACCGGTCAACTGATGGACCGGTACATACCGCCCGTACCGGGCGGTATTACTCAAAATTGCATACCTTGATGATAACCATAAAAACTAATCATTGATCATGGTTGGCAAAATAGTTCACTGAATCCAAATCATATCAAAATTGTCTTTAGAGATTGAATCAAATAAAAAATAGAAACTTGTTAACTTTCTCTTTCTTTTACAGACTAGCCCTTATTAGTTATTTTGAAAATTTGTCTTTAGAGCAAGAATTATAATTTTGGTCCATACCGGTGTACCAAACCCTACTCGGTATGGTACCGAGGCGTATCGATGGTTTGTCGGGGCGTATCGATAGTACACCCAAAATCATCAAAAAGAACCTCTGAAAAAACATGAAAAATAGAAAAAAGTTAGATTAGAGTTTTTAAGTTAGAAATAAATATAAATTTAGTATAATTTTAGCAAAAAAATGTAAATTGACCCAATATCGATCAAATTTTGATTAAATCATTAGTAAATCACTAATCACAATATTAAAAAAGTTAATTAAAACCTAATTAAACCTATTATACCATCACAAGCATATGATTCAATCCTTAATATGCGTGAAATATAAAGATTTGATCTATTAAGTGTCCAATTTCGAAAAAATCAATATTAAACACCCTAATCACAAATAACATATTAGACATTAAGTTATACACCAATATTAAAATCAATATTAAACTTAATTACTTCCTAATTAATACTATTCTATCATCAAACAACATATTAGACATTAAGTCATACACTAGATACAATAGGCTTAATCATCTTATAAATCAATAAAAATCTAGAAAAAGAATATATATATCTTTTGATTAGAGTGTTCTTCCTCTTAATCCTCCCAAATTAGCCTCTTAAATTTGATCCAACTCACAAATCGTAGTTTTGTTGAGTTTAGGAGATTGAAAATATGAGAATAAGAGAAAGATGTGAGTGAAAAAGAGTTTGAGAAAGTTTAAGAGATTGAGAAAGTGAAATAAGTTGAACGATGGGGAAGGAAAGGGTTTAAAAACCCTTTTCTATGTCTCAAATGCTCAAATTGATCGTTTAAAATAAGACAATCTCAATCGTTGATCGGTAATGGTCGAAATCCAATCATTACTGACTGGTACAGGTCGGTAACGATCGGATTTTGATTATTACCACTTGGTACAGACCAAGGTTCTGAATACCGTACCATACTAGTATACCGATCAACTATCGGTACAATACGTATCGAGCTGTACTAAGCATACCAACATACGGTATGGTATACCGATGTACCACTAATATCGGTCCTCTATCAAACAGGTACATATCGTCCGTATCGAGTGATACAATATGGTATTGCAAACCATGGTACAAACCTCATATTGCTCGATACGAGGTCAAGTGGCCAGTATTGCCCGGTAGAGGATGGTCCACGTACTAGTATCATATTGGACCGGTATGTATCGCCCAGTCATCGGTATAGCAAACCTTACTTTAGAGCAACTTTTTCCAACTTGCTGCTTACCCATCAAACCTGCAGCCTTATAATTGGACATTAATTTGGGTCCAGCATGGGACCTTCATGTAAGATACTCTTGTGAATTGAAAAGTAAGCCTCCACTTGTAGAAAAATCATCATTGGTTATTTTAGATTGCTACTTTGAAACTCCAAGTTATAGGGTTTATAACTCACGAATCCTAAAGTCCTTCCCCTTTTGCTTCTCCCACCCCTCTCCCTATCTCTGTCGGGCACAAGTACCCATGTTGTAAATGATGACAATGGTAATGGCCAATATTTAAAATATTGTCAATATAGGTTGGTTTGGGTTATCCTTTACTGGTCCAACAACAATTTGGGAGACGGAATGGACAATTTCATCCAGTTCAATCTGGTATTAGTTGTACCATCCATTAAGCTTATGATACCAGGCTTACTGGGTGGGTAAATGGTCTGGTATTATTTATTTTTTTTAATAATGACAATTGTCACCACATCTCTCTTTCTTTCTCTCTCCAGTCTAATATGAGTTGTACCATCCGATAAGTTTATCATACTAGTATTAGTGGGTGAGGAAAAGATATTAGTACCATTTTGTCCTATTTTATAATATCAATTGTCACCATCTCTTTCTTCCTCTCCATCTTCTGATCCCTATTGCATTGCTACTACCACCATCTCCTCTAACCAATACTCTTCACAGCCTCCTCTCCCTCCTCAGTCCTGTCCTCCGCCTCTTCCTCATCCTCCTTTGTCTTCTTCACCTCCTCCATCCACCAGACTTGTATTAGTTAGTACAGGGATTGCATTAACACTATTTTCCCAATCATACTGGTACCACACTGGTCTGCACAAGGACTGATATCAGTATAAATTGAATTCTGAAAGCTCAGTGATGGTGATGGAGACAATATTGACAAAGGATGATGACATGGTGATAGATCGGCTCTATAGTTTAGGGTTTATTTCATTTCTCCCACTATCCTTCCTCATCATCTTCTTCTTTGGGCAGAGTCCAGCCATGTCTGATTGGTTTTTGTCAACTCACCAAGAAACCAACTAATTCCTCCTAGGATAATTGATGATTTAGTTGATTTGATTGATTTTGATCATTTTTGCTGGTGACTTGATGCTCTATCCATGAAATTGGGGCATCTCGTTCGGGAGAGGCTGGTCTCGATCCAAACCAGTCGATTTCAATCTAAAGGACAATAAGGTACCAAATTAAAACATATATCGGATTAGGATCATGAGCTGTATCTAAATAATGTATGTATATAGAAAGGAGTTCTTGGGTGGCATGAGTGGAATGCTCCTCGGTGCTCATTCCATCCATCTAACCTTGAGTAGTATTCAATAGCAATATAAGATTAGTCATCTTTGCCAGCATCATCCATCGATGCACTGCTATTTATATTTTTACTATCTCCACAAACCTTACAAAACATGGACTATGAGAGAGAAGATTTCTTATCACTCAACCAAACCTGTTGTTCATTAATTGTGTTCAATGGATCAGTCAACTAAGCTCGACCCCTTTCCTTACTATGGTAGTCAAATGTTTCACTCTGCAGTGTCCTGCCATGGCCTTTGGCAGATTGGTTGGCTGAAGTCTTGTCACACCCTGGCATCAGATGATGCCCTTCCTATGATCACCTTTTATTCATTTTTTGTATTGCCTCGGTGACGAGATGAGATGAGATGAGATGGATGTGAGGTGTCTTGCCTAGTCCATTTGATGATCCAGATTGAGCATCAGATTAAAATTATCATTATAGAACTAGAAGTCAAAGAGCAGATTAATCTCGGGCTTTATTTCCTTTTCTATGTCAGCATATTAGTCTCAGATGCATGTTATAATGCAAGTGCATTAACTTCTCCAAGTGTCTGTATGAGAGCCAGTTAGTTAACTTATATGAAAGTGTATTTCACCCAATTATCTTCGCGATCGCTGAATAAATGTTACTCTTCTTAGATTAAGTGTCCAGCCTCTAAATTCTGACCACCTCTCAACTGCAGTTAACACTCATATTTGACAAACAAATTGTTCAAGGTAAATATAATTTAAGTTGTAGGTGTCAATTATATTACCAAGATCCATCTGATATCAACGCGATATATCACTCATCTAAATATAATGCATAATGTATTTTCCATAATATATGATATGATATTAAATATAAAAATTAAGATTCAAAGGCCCTTCGGATGGACAATGCTGTCCATATGACCAATTGTATAGCCGAGCACTTGTCTAGTTTCATTATTAGTACCAAGCATTGAATAGGCTAGAAGATTGCTTGCAGCCTCAACAGCCTTCATCCTTTGGCCATCAGAGGAGACAACAGCATGGGGAAACAAGGTATGAGAGTGAGAGGAAATAAAAGAGATGTTGTGTAAAGAACACAGATCGAATTGACAAGCAGAAAACAGTGTATAGTGTGGAGTGGAAACCATTTTATTTGAGGGGAAAATGTAGGACACAGTAGATGAGTGATGCATCTACGCTTTTATAAGGAATTAGCAGTAATTATGTTAAATGAAGAAGTAATTTTGTATTAGTAAATACTAAATAGTAGCTACATAACATTTAAAATTGATATACCATAATATAATATAAACCATATGTAGGAATCGTATGGGGTTGTCAGATTGAGTCAATGTAGATTCGCTTCATTTCAGTTATTAATTGGATAAGATTCGTCATACATATTTGGGTCATTGCATAAAACATTTGGATTCGAATCCATTTCTAACCAGATTTGACACTAGATCAGACTGGATCAGGTTTTATCAATTGACAGCCCTTCTATGTGATTGTCTCAGTGCATAAATTTTTGGTTCATAATGACTACAACATATCACTATAATTTCCTGTAATTAATTTCTGGTGTTGGCAAGACAATAAGAGATCTAATGACCTATCAGATAACATAGTTTTCAATTATGGGGTTCGCATGACTAATGAATGCTATAATTATAAGCAATATGGCTAGAAAGATATGCAACCAATAACCAACATACCGCTGTGCGAGTTACATGAATTTAGAAAATTATGACATATATGTGAATCTTCCTTGACAACAAACTATCCAGAAGTGCATTGAATTTCCAATTATGTTGTTTATAATTTTCAACAGTCATTTTGAGACTCAGCAAATTGTATTTTCATTTCTTGGATATAATAATGAATTATTACATAGGTTAAAGGTTTCGTTTAGTTACAAATAAAGAAAAGAAATCATCAAACTTTGGCTTTAATTATACACTGCTCTATATAAGCTGATATGCATCTTTTTAAAACTCTAATAAATTTCGTTGTTAACCTCTAAGAGATATTGAGGTAACTGATGGCTGATATACTTTTGTCCAATCATCTACATGTCTTGCTGCAAGGAAAAAAAAAATTAAATTAAACTATTATCTAGTCATATTTGGAAATTGATATATAATTGGATATGATATGGCAGGAATCTTTTTATTATGATTTGACAGAAGAGGAGTTGAATTGTGTACATGAATATAACTTTGATCATCCAGGTAAATTGATATTCCTTAAGAATTCATTAAAGATTATGGTATTCACATGAAAATCTTGACTCTTGATTAGTAAGCTCATTGATTGCTAACAAATGGATTAGATTTGCACACTTGTGTTGATATTGGTTGCTTGTTCAAGTTCTTATCAATCAAGCTGTAGTTCCATGTTTTGGTTCATATTAGTGTAATATATCTCCTGATAAAATGAAAAAGAACCTGCTTAAGTGTCTCTAGTAAATATAGGTGCAGAGGTTATTAATTTAACTATGGTCTTTGATGTCTAAAAGTCGGTGATTGATAATTACCACATAATTCCCTGCATTAGAATGCCATAAGAAAACAAATTCTATAAAAACAGTTGAAACATCCACTGTAGTTCCCAATTTTGTAGCTTTAGCTTAAAAACCAGCTACACGATTGACAAAATACTTGCTTTTGATCAAGTTTTTCATTACAATGCAGCTAGAGACCTTTTCTTGATTCATCATATTTTCCAAAATACCGAATGATACTGCCCGGTACGAGCGGTGTGTACCGGTCCAACGGCATACTGATACGCGGACCGCCCGCTACCGGACGAAAAAAATAATAATAATAAAATTATATATATATACCGAGCGGTATACCACTCGGTATACCGTTTCGTACCGTACCGAGCGAACGTCGAAACGTCGATACGGTACGGTATTGCGAACCTTGATTTGAACAATTTTCTATGTCACCCTTATTCTTATAAATTAATACTAAAAAAGTCTTTCTCTAATAATCAAACATCTTTTTGAATTTTATGAATTTATTAAATAAGCTAGTTAACTAAGCTACTCCTTTATCTCTTAAATTTTTTCAGACATCAATAGGGATATTATCAAGTTCTACACTTTTTTCATCTTCTTTAATATGTCTTTCACTTCAGTAGCTCTAATTTTACAAACAAATCTATAATTATTAAATCTACCATAATTATTTAGCATTAAATTTAAATCGTATGTGGAATATTCATTAAATAATTTATAAAAATAATTTCTCCATCTTTTCTTTATTTTGTTATCATTAACAAGTATTATTGTGGTTAAAAATAACATGTGGTTAAGAATCATATACCAAAAATTTATGTTGTTGAGATTAGACTTTAGAGTGTTGAATTGGATGTATGGAATTACTAGAAAGGATACGACAAGATAATTTTTTTATTCATAAACCATACGTATTGTTTCAATCAATGATAAGATGAAGGAGAATCATTTGAGATTATATAGATTTGCACTAAGGAGGCCTATAAATTCTGTAGTTAGAACTTAGAAGATATGAGATGACTAGTTTAGTGATAAGAGGAGAGGTAGAGAGAGTCCAAAATAAAGTATAAAAGATACCATAAATAAGGATTTAAATAATGTTAATTAACCAACAATGTGGCTTTTCATAGAACTCAATGGCAGCAAAAAACTCATGTAGCCTGCCCCAGATAGTTGGAGCATCATGGCTTGTTGTTGTTATCAAGTTGGGCACATAGTTGGGATATCACGGCTTGCAGGGAGCTGCTATAATATCATGGAAATCATTCAATCCAAGCTCCTCACTGGAGAAATAGATGTCCATGAAATGATTGTCATAGGATGAACCATAGATTTCAGCTTTTGACATTGATTGTTAGAATTTCTTGTTAAACCAGGAAATTTTGGTAGCAATTTGACGTAGAACAAGTGTTGATGGGGTTTCTAAGAGGATTACTGCAACTCATTGAATTGAAATGAAAGCATAAAGCTGCTGAAATTCTAGAAACAGTACATAAAATTGTCTTAACAATGATTTCAGAAAGATAATATGATGCAAGTCATTGTCCAATACTTCAGATTTATAAATTTAAATATCATTTTAAGCTAAAACATGCAGGAATTATTGTGAGATAATTGTAAGTAAAAACCACTTTAAACAAAGAAAAGAGTTAAATTCAAACTCCCTCTGGTTCCTTCGTTGACACTGAACCTAGGGTTCATTGCCTCACACTGAATGCAACTAATATGGACAATGGAGTCATATTATAGGAGAAAAAGGAGATATTACTTATATTGATTTTCTTGTAAACCTCATTAGCATAATTAACCATAAGAGAGTTTTTATATTAGACTCACAGAATTCCTTTACCAATAAAACTTTCCAAAAATTATAAAATTTCATGACTCTAAAATCATAATCAAGGATACTAATTACTAAACAAGTTCAAATTTCTAGTGGCTTAAGGAGTTTCCAAACTAAGCTATACCATAATAGAACTAGAAAATGAAAAAAAAACAAAAAAACAAAATATGACTAATCAATATCAAAATTAGCAATTAAATTTAGGGACAGAAATTCATCTGAAATATACTTAAAAGATTAGTTAAAAATGGAGAATGCATGACTCAACCCTTAAACTAAACAAAGTGAAGACCTATCTTGAGGAGAGCAGTCTAGGGTAAAGAGTGCTTCCTAGATTATTTAGTAAATGCTGGTAAAATAATCAAACAAGCTCATGTATCTTAAGGCCAACCTCTTCTAGATTGGCAAAAATTGCAACAGTTCATCTATGTTTTAGAACAACTTGTAGTAAGGTTTAAAGTTTAGATACTGGTTAGACCCAAGGTTTGAAATATCATACCGTATCGGCGTTTCGACATTCGCTCGGTACGGTACGATATTGTATACCGAGCGGTATACCGCTCGGTATATATATATATATATATATATATATATATATATATATATATATATATATATATATATATATATATATATATATATATCGTCCGGTAATGGGTGGTCCGTGTACCGATCAGATGACAGACCGGTACTAACCGCCCGTACCGGGCGGTATTATTCAAAACTGTATACCTTGGTTAGACCTGTATGTACCTAGTCCTTACTGATACAACCAAGTACTTATATCAAAACATGTGGCTTAATACTCGTAAATTTTTATTAATTTATTTAATTCAAAATTTTAATCTGTATAGATCAGCATACCACCAGTATACTAGTATACTAGTCTGGTAATTTACTGAAACCAATATCTAATGGTACTTAATCCTTGAGTAATTGTCTGTATGCTTGTGTTTTTCTTTTTGAATGAGGTGCATCCTTGTTCCTCATCTCTAATTGCCATTTTTTTGTCACAACCCCTTTCTTGATTCAGATGCTTTTGACACTGAAAACTTGCTTTGCTGTATGGAGAATTTGAGGTGTGGGCTGGCTGTTAATGTCCCAAACTATGATTTCAAAACTCATAAGAGCAAGTTGCCAGCACGAAAGGTAATTAATCATGTATTATATTCAGACTTATTAATTAATCCAATGACAGTTTAAATCTGAAGTTCATAACCTTCACTAGATTTTTATACACAAACTAAACTTTGGAATCTTTTGGAAGTAGGAAACTAGATCGTCTTTGGTTATAAATCTAAACTTGTTTTCCTTTTATTTCTGGCTGAAACTAAATGTGTGATACTTTCTGAGGCATTTTCTGCTAATAAAATAATATAGATTCTAATATCTTATTTTGGCCAATCATGACAACGTTTATTTAGTTTGGTTGATGTTCTACATAATACAAATTGTGACAACAATCAATATCTTCTTTAGGATAACAGCTATGATTTTTTTCTATTTCTCTGATAAAAAGTTTACACCAATTAATATATTAAACCCAACCTTTCTAAATCTGTTTCAGGTCAATCCTTCAGATGTAATAATTTTGGAAGGGATCTTAGTATTCCATGATCCACGTGTTCGAGAAATGATGAACATGAAGATCTTTGTTGATACAGGTTATATTCTTTCTCTTCCTTTGTATATACAAATTAACTTGCATAAGCCACATAGCAGGAAAGATTAACATATTCAATAATTGTAATTCTGTAAACTTGTTTATTCAACTTATGTTCTTTATGACCAGACTATCCTTATATGGATATTTCATGCAGATGCTGATGTGCGGTTGGCTAGGAGGATAAAACGTGATACTGTGGAGAAGGGCAGAGATATTAAGGCAGTGCTGGACCAGGTTAGAATCTCTAGAACTTTGTTACAAATAATTTGGCTTCGACAATGTCATTTGAAAGTTGGGTAGATGTAGGACTTGTTTTCTGGATGTTTTTTCAACGAATAAGAAATTCAATTAGGTAATACGATCAATGTGTAAAGAAAAGATAACGGATAGTACTTGATTATAAGCTCTGTCAAATATTTGAGTGATGGTATTTACTTTTGCAAATAGTATACAAACTTCTCTTTCATGCAAATGGTTGTCCAGACTCCATCAAGAACTACATCAAAATGCTTTTTTTCAACTTCAAATTAAATGTAAAGTTGACTAATAAAAGGTTAACTTCAAATTAATTAATGAAAGTTTTATTTTTTCTCACTTTTCCAAGATTGAGAGAATCAAATGAAGAAGACTGTATTGAAACATGATCATGTATTCACATATTTCAGTACTTTTGGTTAGGATTTATTCATAAATTCTTGACATAAGCTTAAAACTTGTTGACATGTATTTCTGTATTAGTAATTTTACACTTGGAGTGGCAGAATGAGTACCATAAGTAGTTACGTTGGATTTATCAAAAAGGTGACTCCCCATTGTTGCATCAAGAAATTGCTAAAGTAATATTTTATTGCAAGAAAAACGATGGAGAAATGCATTCCACTGAAAATTTAATTCCATCAAAACTAAACAGAATTTATTTGGATTTTAGGAAAATGAAACTATTTCCTAAACCTTTTTTATCTTTGGAATGGAGAAAACCAAAACTTGGTCTCGTTTTTGGAAAGTGGAGTAAACACTAAAATGGAAAGAATGAATTGGAGTTCTTTCCATTTCTAGACTAGGCCTGGATGGGCATTGTCCGTGTAATTCTTGATGGTAGTGTTGCTGATTGGTTTAGTAAAAGCTCATAGGTGTAGTGGTGTAGATCTGCCCCTTTATTCATAAAACCAGGTGAACTATTTTCCTGCTACTAGATTTGATGCAGCTTATGATTTATGGTAAAATTACTAATGTTTGGCACTTCTTGGTGCCTCATGTCTCTGTACATGTCAAATTTGGTACCAGTATTTTATTCTGTTGGCTATGTGATAATTATTGTTGCTAATTTTATAATTCATTGATGCAGTACTCAAAATTTGTAAAACCTGCTTTTGATGACTTCATACTGCCAACTAAGAAGTATGCTGATATCATCATTCCCCGTGGTGGAGATAATCATGTGGCAATTGATTTAATTGTGCAACATATCAGTACAAAACTTGGCCAACATAATCTCTGCAAAATATATCCAAATCTTTATGTCATTCAGTCAACTTTCCAGGTAATAAGAAATGTTTGTTTACTTGTTGATAATCCTGAAAATTATCTTTTCCTTTGTGTGTTACAATAATTTATAGTTGAATCTCCTATCTTTTAACTTTTCCAGTTTTCAAATCTTTATAGCCCTCATACACAACAATTGTGCAAACATTTTTCAGATCCGTGGTATGCATACACTGATACGTGATGCCAAAACAACAAAACATGATTTCATATTTTATTCTGACCGACTGATTCGCCTGGTTAGTAAAACCTTTTTTTGCTTTAAGATTTATTTTTAAAAATATTTTAATTCATATTGTATCTTTTTCCTTGTGATAGGTTGTTGAGCATGGTCTGGGTCATCTTCCATTTAAAGAAAAGCAAGTGAATACACCAACAGGTTTTTTTTTTTTCATTTGTTTGTACATGGAAGAATGTGTTAGTTTAGACTGGGTGGTATCACGACATACCGCTCGATATGAGCGGTATGTACCAGTCCAATAGGAGATTGGTATGGGTAGTATATATTGGTTTGTTGGTACTCCCAACTATATCATATGTCAATTTGTCAGTATGATTTAGTATGTACTGTGCCGACAATCGATCGGTACACCGATACGGACCGGTAAGATAAACTATGATGCGGATACTGTAAAATTATTGTTGATACATATGTGACATGAATCCATTTAAACCATGCAGACCATATTTCTGTAGGATATATGTGACAAATGTTTAGAAGATTTTACTGGAAAATTGATCCAAGCGCCGCATGGATGAAACTTATTCTTTTCTTAGCAGTCCTTTGTTTTGTCCTCAATTGAATGAGTCTTGATTATATGCCCGCTTGCTAGGTTTTTAGGTCCTTTAAATGCTGAAATATTGTTTTGATGTTGTTGCTCTCATATAATCATCTATATAAAAACTCACAAATGCATTAGAGTGAGAATATATGACAGTTTTAGATTAAACCGGCATGAACCCACTTTCACAGACACTTGTCATGATAACGTGAGGAAAGAGAGAGAGAGAGAGAGAGAGAGAGAGGTACAGAGAAGGATGGTTGACTTCTCTTTTAAATCTCAATTGCATTGAGAGGTTGGAACCCTTATTTTCAAGCCCACCTCGATCCATCGCCTCCTCTTGTGCCTGTTTTCTTCTTCTCCTTTTATTATCCTTCTTTCTCTTCTTCTCTAGTTGTTGCATTGGCTACTGTTCACATGTGAAGGAGGCATTGCAAGCAAGAAGTTCCATGGTTTCAAAGAGATGTTGTGGTGATTAAATCTTCAGACTGACTGGCTGAATATCATCAATTTCTTCCAGTTTAGTTGTGGAAAGATTTCAACCGAAACCCATGTACTTGTCTGGGGTTGGTTAAGGTGTTCTAAAGCATTTTGTACTTTGCAATATATGGGCTGGTGTGAATGAATTCATGATTGCTCTATGCTTGAGCAAATACATAGCACATGTATTGCTGGTGTACCACCATATTAATTTGAATGATCAGTTATTAGCAAGGATTTAAATCTCAGTCAAGTATTAATACAGATTTGTAGACAAATTCATATGATACTGATATGCACTCGTACCATGGTTCAGTACCAATCATTACATTGTAGACTGGTAAATTCTGGTCAAACCTTGATTTTTGACCAGTTTTTATTAAAAAACTTTGTTTTTGCTAATGTTGGGTCAATAATGAACAAATATTTGTATCATTCATTTTGTTCCATTATATGATAAGAACATGCATAATATATAAACATATGTTCAGAAATTAAATCTTATTCACATTGAATGGCCTATTTCCACCAAAAGGATTGTGTTTATTCAACTTGAGGTAGTTTTAGGTCCTCATTGTTCCTTGATGATTTTGAAGAACCCATTCATGAAATTACTACCACAACGTCGGATATTAATATGAAATGAGACACTGATTAAGTAAGTAGTAGTAGCCATGGTCTCATCATCATCATCGGTGACCATAATATTTAGTAAATACTATTTACTAGGGCAATTGTGTTGGCTATAAAGCAGTTGAACTGCATTTTTTTATCACTATACTTGTGTTGTGTGCTTCGTGAAATATCATATTCTGAGCAAAACTAGCAATTGTCACGAGGATACATTTCAAGGTAGGTAATACTGAATAAAACCGCTCGGTACGAGTGGTACATACCGGTCCGACGGCATACCGGTATGCGGACCGCCCGCTATCGGGCGGAACGAAAAATAATAATAATAATATTATATATATATATATATATATTATATGTGTATATGTGTACATATGTATGTATATATGTACATATGTATGTATATATATACATGTATATATATGTATTTATATGTATTTATATATATATGTATTTATTTATATTTATATATAAATATTTTAGAAAAAGGCAACGTCATATCGCCAAGGCACCTATTTCGGATTTTATATATATATATATATATATATATATATATATATATATATATATATATATATATATATAAATGAGGTGACGTTGCCGAAGCGATGTCGCCCCGCTTGGGAGAAGAGAGAGGCGACATCGCTGAGTTATATATATATATACCGAGCGGTATATCGCTCGGTATACCATTTTGTACCGTACCGAGCGAACATCGAAATGCCAGTACGATACGATATTACGAACCATGATACATTTTTTTATGAAATTCATGCTTAGCAAAAAAGTGATGACCAAAAAAAAAAGGAAAGGTGATGACCACAAGGAACTTGCATCTGACTTGATATTATCTAAATGCTTTTAGCTCCCTTGAAATCAACTTCTCCTTATCTTTCCAGCCATAAACAGATCAAGTGGATCTGTGTCATGATCATCATCTTCGTTGATGTGAATGAAATATTGTTAATCCATTCATGCTTGACTTCTCTGTATATCTAGTGGGAAAGTAAAACCCCTGGTCACTCTCCTCAATAAACATACTATTCTAATTCTTAACCTAACTTCCATCTTTAAGGACACAAGGACAGAATGTGAAGTAGGTGTCTTATTTTCTGAACAGACTTATTGCTCATTGATAATGTATAATGGGTTAATAAACTACATTGAATGGCTTCACCTCTTGATTTGGAAGCTGGATGAATGAGTGAGACATTGTCCTACTATCCATGGATAATAAGATATGGGTATCCCAATCACATTCCAACACTGGGCCTTGCTTCTCATACTGAGCTGTCTTGTCCTATTGGTCCTCTATTATTTGCTCCAAAATAATATGATGTATGTCATATATCTTCAATCTCATCCAGAAGTTGATCATCCTAGTTTTCTGTTGTGCTTATCCAATCTGTCATCGGATTTTACTCTGTTGTGCTTTTTTAAGGACAATGTCTTCATCAACATACCCTTCTTGCTAAATAATGGATACAATATCTCTGAAAGGAAAATTCTTGACTTGTTTCTAGATGGTCAAGTGAGATGGGAATGGCCTGCTACTTAAATTGTAAAATATTTTTGGTATTCATATATTCCCACTGCACAGCCTGTGTCAAATTTGAATAGAATTTTCATCTAAGTAAACTACTATCATTGTTGCTTCATCTTCTGATTCATCATCTAAGTTCATGGTTATTTGATGTTACTGTATAGTCTTTCTAGATTTTGGATATTTATTTCCTATTGGTTAGGTTGAAAATTCAAAAGTTTTATGCTCCTGCAGTTATGTCTTTCTTTCACCTTCTTTCTTGTGAGAATTCTAAACAAAATGAATTGCTAATTAAGGTTCTAAATATTTATTTTTTTATTTATAAGTTGACAAGGAAGTGGTGCCTTATAGCTGTTGTCAGTGGTAGAGCAATATTATATATTTATATTTATACCATATGGAAGAGTAATTTCTTTTTTTATTTCTTTATGTTATAATGTCAGTCATGAACTTTTAGTGCTTCACTCATGTCAGGATCTGTTTATACTGGGGTAGAATTTTGTAAAAGGCTATGTGGTATTTCCATTATAAGAAGGTATGCTTCCCTTATATTATTCAAAATCATTGGCTTTAAAATTATTACTCACAATTTAGTTTGTTGTTTTTTTGTTGAATCCAAAAATCATTGTAAGTCATAACATTTTGTTAAAAGTTTGTAAATAGTTAATACTTTAACTGACAAAGATGACAGACTTAAAAAGTTACCTAATCTTGTCTCTTTTGTTTAAAAATGGTAGATATACTATTTTGTTTTCTTATTATACACATATAAATTCTCTTTTGTTTTCTTATTAATAGGCTCTTAATAAGTTAATATGATATTTTTTTATGATGTAACATTCTGTTTACATGTGAACATGATAAAGAATGATGTTTTAAATAGATGTCCAATGCTACTTCTGGTTGGTTGTCAGGGCAGTAAGGTACTGAGATACCAAGCGGTATATTATCATAATATGTTTATTATCACTATAAAACAGAATAAGAAAATTCATATACTGATTAGTGCCTGTTTTATGACCTCTTGTTGATTCTTGATTACCAGTAACTACTGGTCAGTATATAATAATCTGACCAGTGACTCAAACCATGATGGATAGTGTTATTGATGGTTATAGCGGCATCCTTTATATAGTCTACTTTTCCAATCATCATAATTAATGTACCTGAAAATGCATTTAGCACTTCTTTATTCTATTGTTTTGGAACCCACAACCACCCCATCCTTAGTGAAAAATACATACAGACACATTTATGCAAGTGCATGTGGTGCCTATCTCTCTCTCTATCACATATTAAAGTACTCGTCTTCTATGCCGGTGGGCATATATCAGTGGTGAAAGTATGGAGAATGCTCTGCGGGCATGTTGTAAAGGCATCAAGATTGGGAAGATCCTTATTCATAGGGAAGGTGATAATGGTCAGCAGGTTTGCACAATGCTTCTCAATCTTTTCATGGAAATGTTCTGACTGATGATCTGACAATGTCTATTTTTCAGTTAATTTATCACAATCTTCCAAAGAACGTCGCAGATAGGAATGTGCTGCTTTTGGATCCCATACTAGCCACTGGTATATTCATCTATTCTATACTGCCTAAATGCAGTTATTCTCATATTACTATTAGGAACACTTGTGTGCAACTTGATGAAGCATCCGAGTATCTTAATTATTTCTAGCAAGTACAAACTGATGTGTATCTCTTTTGTGTATTGCTATTTGTTCATCCAATAACAAACAGATTAATATGTTACTCTCGTATCTCGAGTGACTTAACTTCATCTATCTTAAATTTCCTTGGTCCAATTATCATATTTTGTGGGGTCCTAGGTAAGTGGAAATGTAATGCCATAATGTTTTTTATAAACGGCTTTTGTCGATTAAAGCATGGTTGATATTTCCATCTTTTGTATATAGATGTCTATGAATGGATTTTCTCTAAATTCCACTGTGTTTGCCCTTCTTATTCACACACACTCAACTCCTAGCATTTACAGTTCTCCCATCTCCGCCTGAGACTTGCTACCCCACCCTCGATTGACATACCAATTGAACATTGTCACCCATAGGGTTGTCAACATGTCATATACGAATGTATCGGTTCAAGAACTGCCACCTAAAATCACCTACTTTCCAGGTTTGAAAGCATAGCACTAGAATGAATCACTTTTATTGATCTTTGAAGTTTTATCTCTGCACCTAATGCCTCCATTACTCGACCTTACATTTTCATCCAGAGGCCAGAACCATGGTGATATTTTACCATGGTTGTTAAGTTTCTGTGACCGCACCATCCAGATGTACCTTCAGGATTTGTCAAGAATTTTGGATTTGCTGCACTTTCCTCTAATTATGGTTGTTGTTTTATGCCTATCAATTTGATAAGATAACATAGTAGTGCCTAATATAATGGGGCATTCATTCCCTTATTATTTGACTTAGTGGCACTTTATATTTTTAAAAATGTGGACCAATAACCTTCTCATCTACATTTTCACATGTATTCTAGTTCTTATTCATGCAAAAGATAAATAGTTCTCTCATATCTTCTTGCATCTCTCAAGAAGTAATATGCTCTTTCTAAGAGATTATTTGGGTATCATTTGAATTGCACTTGCCTGACAATATGCCTTGCTGCTCTTTATAAAATCAACTTTTGATGGGATATGATTTTTCCTTTATGTGAAATCCCGTTTCTTTTTGCTAAACTTTTGTCATCTCTGTATGATCTCATGTGACATTTCATGAGTTATCTTGTGAAAAGATCCATCAATAATGTAAAAATTATCTATCTTCTATTATGGTGGTAAAAGTTCTAGATTAATAATTTTAGTTAGTGTTTTCTTTTTAAATGGAAGGATTTTTTTTTTACACTCTAAAAACCATTAGAATACAATCCCTAGATGTTGAAGTTTAAAATATTCACAGGTTCTGTGGAACAAAAATATTTCCAAGCAACACGAGCAAAAACTCTTCTGAAACATAGGATTCAATCTATAGTTTTATTGTAGAAATGTCTCATTTTAAAACATATTAACTGACAAATAAAATACTTGCAGTCCCTGATAATACTGCAAAGTTGTTGAAATTTTTGATTTGTTCTTCAATCAAGGAAACAGGAGTTTGGACTTCAATCGTGGCTTATTAGTTGGCATCCTTATCTAAAACAATTGTGGCAGAACAAACTTGTTTATGAGCAGCCAGAACATTAGCATCCTGAGTTATTCTTTATGATAAAGCATAACCTGTCATTTTCCTCGAATACATGTGATCAACCTGATCATATGATCCCTGTCATGTGAGTTCCACAGGTTCTGAAAGGTGATAGTTATGCAGCCTTCTAAGAACCATTTTTCTCTGTGCTATTCCTCTTAGGCCTTCCTGTCCACAAAAAGAAAATGACAACCATAAAATTGAATAGAAGATCCCAAAGATGATTAGTATCTGGTCATTTTAGTATGATATGTTGAGATTTTTCTTACTTTAAGCCATGAACTTTATCTGTGGTGCAAATGTTTTCACTAAATATGGGTTGAGATAGGTAGCCTTTATGAAGATGTAGTCCGAAGGAAGTTCACATAGTCCTGGCAGGCCTGGTTATAAGTGCTAATCTGGGAAAAATTCCACAAAGGCTTATCATCTAAATTCCCCAGAATCATTGAGATGTTGTTCCTCAGACAAATAGCTAGCCGGATTGGTACTAAGCAACATATCAACACATGGTACGCATGTGAGTACCTTGGTACCAGGAGGGAGGAGACAGAAAAGAGGAGGAAGAGAAGAGGAGAAGACAATTCAAAAGAGGGGGCCGGAGGCTAAGAATTAGAACTGATGGACGGGGCAGCAATGGTATGCAGCATGAGGTGCAAGTCACAAAAGAAGGGGATTTAGCAAACAGTAAGCCTTATACCATATGTGGACTCTATAAAATTGAGCGGGTTTGTCGCTCTTGAGAATTAGGAGTCATTGCCTCTACTAGAACTCTTTAGAAGAATCAAGGTTTGTATTTTTACCTCAGACCAGATGATGATACAAGCTGCTATAGTACAGTTAGCTAACCCTCTTTTGGAAATTGAGGGTCTCTTTTGTCATGTGTTTGCCAAAAAACAAGTGTCCAATGTTGTAGACATTGTAGTTTTTGATCTTCTTAGACCATGAACAAGGACTACATAGAGGATAAAGCGTAAATGTTGTCTATGGTCAACTAATCAAGTGCTACCTGTACTGAGTTTATCTTTCCAAGAAAATCAGAGAAATATGTTGATATTAGAATTTGAGCAGCATAAACAATGCAATGACATCTTGGAATTCCCATATATTTTCCTTGTAAAGATTTTTTCCTTATTCTAATCTATGTGTTAATCAAATGGCTCGACTGAATTGCATCCTCACAGTTTCTCCACTGATCAATTCTTTGTTATTTTAGGGAACTCGGCTGTTCAAGCGATTTCCTTGCTACTGCAGAAGGGGGTTCAAGAAAGCAATATAATATTTCTCAATCTCATTTCTGTAAGTCCAGTTAGTTTGCACTTGAATCGCTTATATCATGTATTCATTCCCTGTCTCCTGAGCTGCTT
Organism: Musa acuminata AAA Group; assembly: GCF_036884655.1. Classification (NCBI taxonomy): domain Eukaryota; kingdom Viridiplantae; phylum Streptophyta; class Magnoliopsida; order Zingiberales; family Musaceae; genus Musa; species Musa acuminata. The sequence continues at coordinate 23,895,008 of NC_088349.1, forward strand.
ATAAGTTTGTGGTTACATCATTACAGCACATCTAAGCTACTTTCCTTAATGTGACTAGGCTCCTCAAGGAGTGCACGTTGTTTGCAAAAGATTCCCAAGAATCAAGATTGTGACATCTGAGATAGACTTTGGTTTAAATGAAGATTTTCACGTCATTCCTGGAATGGGAGAGTTTGGAGATAGGTATTTTGGAACAGATGACAACTAGGAAGCTATATTTTCAATAAAGTTCAAGAAAGGCTCTTGATGAACCCAGTAAGCTTTGTCCCTCTCTTATTTCTGTAATTGTCTAAGAATCAGCAGTACAATTATGAATTGTGGTCTTATACATCGTAAATATTATGAATCTTCGGTCTCTTTTTTGCCTGAGAAACGATAAATAACACTTCACAGGTTCTTGATTGGACTATCAATGTTTTCTGACCACAAATTTGAAATATCTAAAATAACTTTAGCAGCAACAAATTCTTGATTATTCCAGTTCAATCACGGGAAAATTGATTGTAAACATTGTTTGTTTGAAATTACTCTTTTACAATGGTACATTTACCAGGAAAGATCAGCTTGTTTACTAGTTTAAACCTGCGTCTCTCATGTCTGATTTGTTTACAATGAATATTATTCACTGGGTATTTAACTGGCAAAGTATATGCTTGTTCACTAATTGTTAGTCAATGGCAGTGACACTCTTCATACTTGTTCACTTAGAAACAAGCTATGGTGTTTAAGAGTGTTTTGCTTTTATTGTTGCTGCAAAATTGTAAGATAGATGTGAAATAATACATCTATTTATTTGATGTTTGAGGATTGATAATAAATATGATTTGGTTGACATCTTTTGCAGACATTGGTAATTATTTTTTTCGTGCAAGTGGATGATGCTATACAACAAAAGGTACACGGTACACCGGCAGCAATTCTTCGGCATTTTCCAAGCTTTTTCTACTTGTACATGTTCAATTACTGCAATGCCTTTCTACATCTTCTTGTTCACCTTCATAGGATGTTATGAGACAGTCTGTTATTGAAACTTGGAATACTTTTCTCGTGACCTCCTACTCTGCTGTTGGGTGATCAGTGACCGTGGTAAGGCCAACATGGCAAAAAAGGCTTCTCCTTGATATCGAAATCTTGAACTATATTTCTAATTATACATCTTAAATTGCATCATTCTAATCATATGTATTTAATATATGGTTTCGATAGGATTTGATATGCGTAAACAGCAGCATCTTTTCATGCTTACCATCCCTTTTACTGGCAGCACAAATTAGAATGTGGCTCTATCGTCAGACTCTTCCATCTTTATTTGGTGTAAGCAGATATCAAATTATTTAGTAGAATTTCAATATAAACAAAAATACCCAGAGCATCTCTTTAAGAACATCCAACACATGGGCACATCTCTGTTGCAAAATAAGTGGGCAGTAGAAGAGATGCTAACAGTAATGAGAAGGGTTGAGGAAGAGATGTATGTTTCGTTTGTATGTCATCTTCAGGGAGAGATCAAGTCAGTCACTCCCAAGGAGACTTTTGTGGAAGAAAACGAAGGAGGAGGAGATCGAGTAAATGATCAGTCGCATCCTCAATACAAAGAGATGTAAAACACAATTATCTGAAACAAATCAAATAAAGAAAACATAACATGTGAAAAATGAGTTCCTTGATCTGAGTACCTGTTTCAACTTTACTAGGATTGATGTCATCTAAGCTTTTTTTTTAATAAGTGCAAGGTCACGTGGTTTAGCAAAGTTGGATTGATGTCAATGTGTCAATTAGTTTAACTGGTAATTATCTATCGCAAGGTCTAAGTTCGAATTGCATCTTCATCGTTTACTCTTTGCGGAGATAAATTAGATTGATGTTTCTCTCACAATAATAATCTCATCCACCTGGTTATAGTTCCTATGAGATTTTACAACTTCCATAAAATCTTCACATAAGCTAAGCTCAAAAATAAAAAAATGTTATGAGATGTTACAAGCTCAAAAATAAAAATCTTCACATAAGCTAAGCTAACCACGACAGATGAAAGCTTCAATGGATGAACAGAAGCACAAAGAAAAAATTAAATAAAAAAAATATATCTTTTTGGTGAATTTATAAAAAAAATCCTTAAGTTTGAAATTTTTTTATAAACATTCTAACTTTCAAAAATTTTCATATAACGTTTTTTTTTTCTTCAAAATGATTATCTTACTTTTATCGGATATTGTTTGTTTATCGTCCCCCCTCATCTCATCTATTGTCTTCTCCATGTCGCTTATGCTTCTATGCGAGCGCATGTGGGCTTGCGCCTCCACATAAGGATTAGCCCCATCGACTGGCCTCCTTTATGCATGGATTAGCCTCACTAGTTGTACTTGTGTCTTTGCATGTGGGCTAGACTCATTGGCTAGCCCCCATTGTCTACTAGGTAGCCTTATCGATTGCCCCCTTTGTGCATAGGTTAACTTCGCTGACTGTGTCTCTACCTCCATGCACGAGTTGGCCCCATTAGCCACCCCCCTTAGCCTGTAGGTTGGCCTCGTCAACTACTCTCCTTCTCATGCACAATACCCCTAAGGTTTGATGAGGATGGTTAGGGTTGGCATGGGTACCCACGCCCATGCTTGTGATACTCTTGAGTTTGACAAGAGCATAGAGACGATGACAAGGATGACATAGGGAGGAGGAGGCAATGGTGAGGACGATGGAGTCAATAGTAAAATAATTTTTTTAAATGGTCAGAGACACTTTATGAGAAATTTTCAAACTTATGATCTTTTTCTAAGGAATTTATCCATGTCTTTTTATTTTTTAAAAAAAAATAATTTTCTTAAATAAAGTATTTAAGATGATATCATAATGGAGGCCAACTTTGAATAATTAGGTTGTTAATTTTTAGAAATATTTTATTTTACATTTTAAATTGTCACTTAGATATATCGATATAATGTCCACCCTAGAATGAATTTTTGACATGTTATCATTCATAGTTTAAGTTATGACATGAATTGTCCATATCCATCATAAAATATTTGGTTCTTTCAAAGAATAAGTTATAGTGCATTTAAATCTTTTTAAAGTGCATAATACTTGTTTCCTCTCTGTTTATTCTTTTACATAAAAAGAAAAAGATGGACAAAGAAATTAATCTCATATAGTTAAAAATTAAAAGAATTATGTTATATATATTAGGTTTGACCCACTAATTTTTGGACTGAATTTGTGACAAATCTAATGTATATTCATATTGACTTATTTGATTAAAATTTATTATTATTTGATTTCTAATAGGTTGTCATAACTAAATGGATAAAATTTGATTTAGATAAATTAATATTAAAAAATAAACTAGTGAAGATAAATCATTTCACACGACTGATATTCTCATCAACACTACATTTTTAACCTTATGTGCTATGCTCGTGTGCCCTTCGATAATTAGTGTGCTTAATCAATATAGCATAAGTAATGGAAGTCGATTATTAGTTAATTTAGTTAGATTGACTTTTATGTCGGTTTATATATATATATATATATATATATATATATATATATATATATATCAATTTTAGAATGGAACTATATGTTAGATCTTGTAGTACGAAATCAAATCTACTTTGTTTTTAGTTGTACAAACTTAGTTCATATTATTTGGTTTTTGTTTCCTTCTTTTTTTGTTTAGTATGATTCGGAGGATAGCCCTCGCCAGTCGGAATTATTTAAAGTCAAATGGTACTATCTCTATAAGGATTTAAAGTCAAATTTTCTTTAAGATGAAGGGGGGAAAGCCAACTATACGCCAATAATTCATTAGTTATCTTGAATTGAAAATATAATGGATATCTTGTTCATAATAAAGGATCATACCTATTCATAGTTTCATACAACTAAGTTTGTGCCATTTTTGTATTAGAATATTTGCATTAGTTTATCCTAACACAATTTGTTTAATTTCTAAACGATGGAACATCTAACGTTGTCAAACAAAATTGCTTTTTGTGTTCCGCCATTTAAGTGAGTTAAATTTATCACATAACTCAATGACAACAAACGATAACTTTTTGGATTAAATGTATTTAATCCTCTTTTACTCCAAAGGCTACTTTGCTTCAAGGAGTGACTGTTTACCTAAATTAATCTTTTCATTGAAATTACACACACACACATAGTACCTTAAATTAATACGATGTATCACTAAACTAATGTTCAATGTAGACAATTTGTCGGATGAAGTTTGATATCCTCAATTTAATGTAGATGAGTCAATCACATCATACCAAAATTATGAAGTCGCTTGGGCATTATTTTAGTCATAGTTTTATCTTGTTATATTTGTTAGGATCAAGAGCACTAAGAGGGGGGGTGAATTAGTGCAGCGGAAAACTTTCGACGATTTAAAACTTAAAACGACGTTGGTACGATAAAAACGATTTTGATAAGAAAGTCAATTCGGAAATCACTTTAACTTGTGATCAAGCGAGATATAGTTAAAGTAAAGATATAGAGGCAGTTTGCAGTTAAGATAGAGGACAGAATGTAATTGCAACCCGAAATACGACGTTAGTACGATAAAAGCGATTTCGATATGAAAGCCAATTCAGAAGTTGCTTTAACTTAGATTAGGCAAAGTGTAGTTAAAGTAAAGCTATGGAGGTAGTTTGTAGTTAAGATAGAGAATGAAAAGTAAATGCAAACCGAGATTTAGAGTGGTTCGGTCAATCTTGACCTACATCCACTTTTGGCTTCCTCCTCCGATGAGGTCACCGACGTCCACTAGAGGCCTTCCTTCAATAGATAAAGGCCAATCACCCTTTTGCAGTTTCATTCCTTTTAACGGGATTAGGAGACAACTCTTACAAACTTTTCTCTCCTCTCTTGAAAGATCAAAACTTAGAAGAAAAGAGAGAGGAGAACTTATAGCCTTTACAACACTTTTGAGCTCTAAAAATCACAGAGTAAGATTAGATTTTCAGTGCTTTTGGTTGCCCTTTCATGCAGGAAAGGGTGGGGTATATATAGGCCCCAAACTGGTTTGAATTTGGAGCTTAAAAATGTCACCTCCCGGATTTCCGAGGTCCTGGCTACTGCCTAGCAAGAATTTTGGTCTGAATTCCTGATTGGGGCAGTATAACCGCCTAACAGGGGCGATTGCACTGCCCAGTCTCGCTCGGAGACTGAGCCCAAGCAGTGCCACCACCTAACTAGGGCGGTTGCACCGCCCAGTCTCGCTCGGAGACTGAGCCCAAGCGGTGCCACCGCCTAATTGGGGCGGTTACACCGCCCAATCTTGCTCAGAGACTAAGCCCAGGCGATGCCACCGCCTAACCTGGGCGTTTGCACCGCCCAGCTTTCCTGGGAGACTATCTCCTGGGCGGTGCCACCGTCGACCCTAGCGGTGCCACCGCCTAGCAGGAATTCTGGTCCGAACGAGTTGATTCATTCTGCCCAATTTTAGTCTATCAAGGGCTCAATTGCCCGCAGATTAAGTTAATGAAATTACCTCCCATTCTTAACTTAATCTACATGCTAACTATGATATTTCTTAAGACATTTACTACAACTTGCTTCGGTGTGTCAATCGCTTCTTCCGATGAGCTTCCAGCGAACATCCGTTGAACCTTCGGTGATGCTCCAGTGGACTTCCGGCAAACTCCTGGACTTGCGACGATCCACTTGGCGAGTTCCGACAAGCTTCTTTAGCAAGCTCCTGGACTTCTTAGATTTGTTCCCGTAAAACCTCCGACGACCGTCCGGCACATGTAATCCTGCACATGTAAAATAAAACTTCGATCGAGACAATTAATCCTAAGTAATTAACCACGTTGTCCAACATGTCATTGGTCCCTCAATGCTTCGTCCGATTATTCGGCGCATCGTACTCTCCTGCTGCCTATTGCCCAATCAGCCAGTTGACTCCGCAACTCCGATATCCTTGGCACAATACCCGCTCTTCTTGGCCCGATGCTCGAGTCCACCGCCCGAAGCCTTATATCGATACTGTTGGGAAATCTTGGGGGCGACATCATATGCGCAGCGGAATAACAAGAAAACAAAATCCTCGATTCCCAAAGAGATGTTCGTCGTCATGTGAAGATTAGTGCGCAAAATCTGCGAAACTTTAAAACTGCGTATAGAGTAGATTGTGTTACCTAGGGAGATCGTATATCCATGTTTCCTTGTAGATTCTTAGGAGAGGGTGAAGGAGGTCAAGCGTCCTCCTCTCTAGCGGTGATCCACACAGTAGGGTTGCGACGACGCTCCTCAAAACTCCAGGCCTACTCTGAGGTGGAGAGGGAGAGGAGAATAGGAAAGGCAAGCAAAGGCTCTAGCCTATGAGGCTCTGAATCCCTCCTATTTATAGAGGTCCCTTGTCATAACCCTAATGGGTCCTCCCCTAGTGGGTATTAGATCTGCATCCAATAAGACAAGGGCTCCGTCGGATATCTCATATTCGAACCTCTACTCATCGCAATGCCTATCATATGTGTGTGACCCTCTAGGCCCAATATCGAGCTGGCCATGAGTCATACATGTCAGAACTCCTTCTAACTCAGTGAATTATTATCTTTGTGATAATTCACTTGACTCATCGACTACGGACGTACTAGGCCACTACGCCGTAGTCCCCAGACGATACAGGGGAATCCAATCCATTGGACCTGTCTGTCCTCAGTTACCATGTACCTATAGTCTCTCATCCCTTTGATATCCCAGAGACCGTATATCGAGCATGGTGCTGTCAGACCCATACGGTTTCTACTCGAGTCTCGCTCTAATCGGATTCTCCCGGAGAACTCTTTCTCTCTCAACCTCAATGACCCTGGCCAGGGATTTGTCTGAGCAAGAACACATGGGATATTCTTCTCATGATGCCGAGAGTGGATGATCCTCTATCGACACTCAATAGCCCTCGTAAGGTTGACTACTACTCCCAATGACCAGCTGTACTAGATCTGGGACAGCCAAACCTATAAGTCTGGTATCAAAGAGTGGAGCACTCATACAGGACATCCTTGGTATCTCAAGTCTAAGGACCAAATACACCACTAGGACTACGGAATCGCTGTCTGACAATAAGGCATCATCAACCATCCAACATTCCGTAAGCGGATCAATCAGTGAACTCATTCTCCAATGAGCACCTGTACTGTATCCCTAGTGTCCCTACACGAGCAGCTATGAGATCAACTGCATCCATCATATGGACGGGTATACAGCACACCAGTCTGTCCGGTTATCACGATGTCCCTCTCGAGTAACCTATGACCGGGATTATTTAGGATATGTGTTTAAAGGTGAATCGTTCTCATTATCGTGATCTCATCACGATCCGATTCCCATTGCTCAAATCCAAGGATATCACAATATATATATGCATTTATGCAATAGTTATAAAGTGATATACGCCAAAATATAATAAGCAAAAAGATTCTATATCAAGTCACACGTTCCATCACTCACGTGATTGGCTTGCTGGGCACCTATGACTAGCAATCTCCCACTTGACCTAAAGCCAATCACCTATGTGTCGAATCCCCATCAAACCCCTATGACGCTCAAAGACAATATGAGACAACGGCTTTTTCAGTGGATCTGCAATGTTATCTTCGGATGGAACTCTTTCCACTGCTACATCTCCTCGGGTTACGATCTCTCTGATAAGGTGGAACCTCCTCAGAACATACTTAGATTTCTGATGAGACCTAGGTTCCTTTGCCTGAGCAATCGCCCCGTTGTTGTCGCAATATAGAGAGATCGACTCCTCGCTACCTGTGCGGCGGGGCCTGTGCGGCACCCTGCTGGCGGCAGCCTGTGCGGCGGGGCGAGGGCGCTGCCCTCGCCTGCAGGTGGGTGCCCCCGCGGGCACCGCCGCCTCCACGGGCGATTCTGCTGGCGGGGCAACGCCCGCAGGCGGTGCTGTCCGGCCGGGCGGCCGCCCTTGGGGGGGGGGGGGGGGGTTCGCCCGCGGGAGCAGCGGCGGCAAGCACCGCTGCCCTGCGGCGCCTCACCCCTGTGCTGCCCGCCTTCGGCTACGCTGCACGCACACAGATCGAGGGCAATAATTGTTGCTGCCCTTCCTTGTTTTTGCGTCAACGATTTTGACATCAAAATTCTTCCTAAACACAACACATGCAGTTCAAAACCAATCATTCGCACGAACAACCTAGCTCTGATACCACTGTTGGAAAATCTTGGGGGCGACATCATATGCACAGCGGAAGAACAAGAAAACAAAATCCCCGATTCCCAAAGAGATGTTCGTCGTCATGCGAAGATTGGTGCGCAAAATCCACGAAACTTTAAAACTGCGTATAGAGTAGATTGTGTTACCTAGTTGATCGTATATCCCTGTTTCCTTGCAGATCCTTAGGAGAGGGTGAAGGAGGTCAAGCGTTCTCCTCTCTAGCGGTGATCCACACAGTAGGGTTGCGATGACGCTCCTCAAAACTCCAGGCCTGCTATGAGGTGGAGAGGGAGAGGAGAATAGGAAAGGCAAGCAAAGGCTTTAGCCTATGAGGCTCTGAATCCCTCCTATTTATAGAGGTCCCCTGTCATAACCCTAATGGGTCCTCCCCTAGTGGGTATTAGATCTACATCCAATAAGACAAGGGCTCCGTCGAATATCTCATATTCGAACCTCTACTCATCGCAATGCCTATCATATGTGTGTGACCCTCTAGGCCCAATATCGAGCTGGCCGTGAGTCATACCTGTCAAAACTCCTTCTAACTTAGTGAATTATTATCTCTGTAATAATTCACTTGACTCATCGATTACGAACGTACTAGGCCACTACGCCGTAGTCCCCAGACGATACAGGGGAATCCAATCCATTAGACCTGTCTGTCCTCAGTTACCATGTACCTATAGTCCCTCATCCCTCTGATATCCCAGAGACCGTATATCGAGCATGGTGCTATCAGACCCATACGGTTTCTACTCGAGTCTCGCTCTAATCGGATTCTCCCAGAGAACTCTTTCTCTCTCAACCTGAATGACCCTAGCCAGGGATTTGTCTGAGCAAGAACACATTGGATATTCCTCTCATGACGCCGAGAGTGGATGATCCTCTATCGACACTCAATAGCCCTCGTAAGGTTGACTACCACTCTCAATGACTAGCTGTACTAGATCTAGGACAGCCAAACCTATAAGTCTGGTATCAAAGAGTGGAGCACTCATACAGGACATCCTTGGTGTCTCAAGTCTAAGGACCAAATACACCACTAGGACTACGGAATCGCTGTCTGACAATAAGGCATCATCAACCATCCAGCATTCCATAAGCGGATCAATCAGTGAACTCATTCTCCAATGAGCACTTGTATTGTATCCCTAATGTCCCTACACGAGCAGCTATGAGACCAGCTGCATCCATCATATGGACGGGTATACAGCACACCAATCTGTCCGGTTATCACGATGTCCTTCTTGAGTAACCTATGACCGGGATTATTTAGGATATGTGTTTAAAGGTGAATCGATCTCATTATCGTGATCTCATCACGATCCGATTCCCATTGCACAAATCCAAGAACATCACAATATATATATATATATGCATTTATGCAATAGTTATAAAGTGATATATGCCAAAATATAATAAGCAAAAAGATTCTGTATCAAGTCACACATGCCATCACTCACGTGATTAGTTTGCTGGGCACCTATGACTAGTAGATACATCGACTGATCCACCGGCCCGACGTCCAATCTTCTAACATGTTCCTCTGGCCCAACATGATTTTTCCTGCTTTAATTGTCTCATCCTGCTCGAAGCATCCTACGTCACTCAAAGCGTAGATTAAAATATAAACATAATTATCAATTGGTTTCAACATCAAAATACGAGATTCAACAATCTCCCCCTTTTTGATGATGACAACCAATTGATGACGGAGTTAAACTTAACTCCCGGAGTTTAAACAAACTCCCCCTATCAATATGTCATATTGATAGAACCTTGAATTCAAACTGAATTCAAATCATTGCAATATTCATCATGAATACTTGCAACACGTCATCATGAACTTATGCATAAACTTATGTATAACATCATATTTCTCCCCCTTTGTCATCAACAAAAAAGAGAAGTCCAACTATTCTGGTGTTTGTAGTATTAATTTAACTTATTGCATGAAAAACATAATATCAAGTTTTATCATCATGCAGTTTTGAAGCTAGAAAATTTAGCAAGTGTTACATCATTCTTAGAACATTCAGACTATCAAGTTTTAGATATACAAGTTTTACAGCATACAAGATAGCACTTTTAGTAATGTTCAAGATAGCAAGTTCTACATCATGCAAGCTAGCAATGTTACAACATTTTAAAACATGCAAGCTAGCAATTTAGAGATGTTCAAGAAAGCAACTCTTGCTTCTTAAAATATGCAAGTTTTATAATATACAAGCTAGCAAATTCAAAGATATGCAAGTTGGCATATTTGCTTTTCTTAAGATAGATACGATAGCACATTTTTGCATTTTCTTGAGATTTCAAGCTAGCAATTCTCGATGATGTTCAAGATAGCAATTTTTTCTCTTTTGAGAAGTGTAATTTTTGTTTCTTCTTGAATTGTGCAAGTTAGCTATCTCCCCCTTAGTCATTGTCAAAAAGAAGGGAAGACCCTTTATGTCAATTTCTAAATCATGACAAAGGTGAGTAATCATTCTTATTTCAAAATTTCATAATTGAGATAAACCTTGAATTCAAATTAAGATAATTTTAATTATGATTCACATCATATGCAATACATCACATATATCATAATAAAAAGCATAAGTTATTGCATGCATCATTTTAGCAACAAATCGTAGCATTTCATCACATGGCAATATCAGCAAGTAAAATTACGATGCAAGTTCTTGATATCTTAACATGATGCAAACATGGCATATGGAAATCATAGCATTTCGATCATCAATTTACCATATATTTCGATGCAAGCTTCTTTTGATATCTTAACATAATTCAAATTCAAATATGGCACTTATAACATCAATTCATATATTTCTCCCCCTTTATCATCAACAAAAAAAGAAGTAACTCTAGCTATTTTAAAAGATATGCAAGTTTTTGTAACATGAAACTAGATTTTCATCACAACATATAAGCACAAAAGCATAGCAAGATTCTTAAGTTCAATCATGGCAATTCAACACTTGCTTGTTGTGCAAGATTGCACTTTGCTTTTCTTTGCATGTTCTAACTAGCAAAAGCTTTCTCCCCTTTGTTTTTGTCGAAAAGAATGGAAGAGTACAAGCTAGCCAGCATTTGCCTTGAGCTAGCAAACTTTCTCCCCCTATGTCATTGTCGAAAAGAAGGAGAGAAACTAGTGATTTAGACTTTTACATAAACTATAAATTTACATCAATCAATATTTCAATCATCACATGATACATATAAGACAATAATGCAAAAAAATCATGTCATGAAAGACATCAATTGTTAAACATGATATGATAATAGTCTCAAAATTTTTAATTTACGATACACTAAAAAATTTAATGCGATGCTTTTAAGGATATCAACCTATTTTTGATACAAAGCATGGCAAGAGCAATTATATTACAAGTTTTGCATTTTTTGCATCTTTCGAGATAGCAATTCTTTGCTTCTCTTTAGATTGCAAGATTTGCAATTCATTGGTACTATTCATAATAGCAAGTTCTTTCAATGAAATGATCGAGCTAGCAAATTTTCCTTCCTTTGAAATATGCAGGCTAGTAAACTAACTCCCCCTTTATCATTATCGAAAAGAAAGGAGAAATCAATGGCTAAAAAATTTTAATCATTATACAAGCCATATTACAAAATCATGTCATGATATCAAGAAAATTCAAGAAGGATATGATTCATTCGACAAATCCTTTTAATAGAGCAAAAGAATTATACAACCAAGGATCATGATTAAAATATATCAATATCATAGATCAAGTCATGATTCGTGATTCATCATAAAGCAAATTAATTTTCAGTCATCACATAAGGCATTTAAAGAATTTTTGAAACGTAAGAGAATGATTAATTTAAGCATGCAATGTTTTAATCAAATTTAAGTCATGAATACCAATACTTTCATATTGTGAGTATCAATTCATGAATACCAAAAGATATTATTTGAGATCAAGATTGTGATTTAGATAAAACTCATTCAAATCAAATCGTTAACTTGAAACTCATAATCAAGTCATCAAAATCAATTTCGAGATTCACAAAATATCATGAAATCATTAATCTCGATCAAATGGGAAAAGCATTTTTTAAGTGATTCTTTTTCATCTAAGCATGCCTTAGTCTTTATATGCCAAATCAAGATAAGCATGAAAGTTCAAGACGTAAAGGCAAAATCTTATAAAACAACTCATCAAACAAGATTTTAAACATCTATTTTCAAGCCATATAAAGAGTAAGTCAAAGATTCAATTATCTCATGTCATGAATTCCAATAGGCATCTCAAATTATCAACATCACATTAAAAGGATATTTCAAAAAGATATATCGATAAGTGATTCATTTGTATCATTTCATTCATTCAGAAGATTCTCCTCTTTGGTAAATAAATCTAGGAGAACAAAATGAATTAAGGGAGATATAACATGATTGAAACATTGAACATGATTCATATTTAAAATGTGTCTCATGTCATAAGTATGAATCAAGCATTTGTGAAATCCGAAATCATCCTCAAAGTCACATTCAATAAATTCATACATTACAAGCATAGATTTATTGAAAAGTCGATAAGATAGAGGATCACATTTCGTTTTTATAAATTTCTATTCATGTGATTTGCTTCTTATAAGCATGCATTTACCTTTAATAAAACAAGTGTCAACATTTAAGACGGAAAGGTAAATTTCATAAAACAAATCATCAAGCATGATTCCATGATAACATCTTTTTAATATCATCAAGTATGATTTCAAAAAGTATGTTCAAGAGAAATCATTAAGACCAAATGCATGATACACTCATTTATTTTCAAAATATTCATCATGTTTATTTTCATGAGATTCACAAGATTGGTAAAATAAATTCATTAATCTCAATAGGATAGAAAATTCATTTCCACTTCATACAATTGATTTCATGTGAGGGTATTCAAGTCTTTTGTGAAAATATATATCATCATTTAAAATCGAAACATAAGTTTCATCATGAAACCGTCAAGACCAAACACATCATGATATCACATCTATCATCAAAAGACTATCCAAAAATTCATACATAAATGTACATGCACTATGTCATCTTAATATGTCATGAGAATGTCATCTTAATTCATCATAAAAACGATTAGACCAAAAACATGTTAATCTAAAATGAGAGTTTCAAATCAACATTTACTTCAAAAACTCATGCATGACATAAAATTATCAAGATACACATGCATGGATTAATCCTAAGCATTATCATATATCATATAATTATCATCCCTAATGTTGCATACATCATTCAATATTTCAAAACATAATATGCATGAAACCTTAGCAATATACTTTTCATGATCAAATTTTTAGTTTTTCAAAGATGCTAAAAAGAAAAACATGATATAATTTTTGAAAAATAATTTTTTATTTCCTATTCTTACTATCTAAATTAAGCACTCATTAAAAACTTCAAGTAATTTCAAAATAATTCAAAAGAGTTGAGTTACTTACCTTGTAGTCGAAGCCCGTCAAAGCCTAATTCACCGTTTCACCTTTGGAAGTTCTTGATTCATCCTTTGTTGCCTTCCTCTTCTTTGGCCTCTTCCTCCATTCAAGTTCATTATTTATTTTAGATTTTTGTTCAATAAATTTATTAAGATTTAGTGTTCGAAGTTCAAGTTCATTATTGTCCTCATCATTTGAGTCATGGCTCAAGTGGTATTCATTTGTCCGGAGTTCCAAATCCTTCTTAATCTTTGGAAGGTGATTCAAGTGCTCATCGAGTTCAAAATGTTCCAAAAGTGTCATTTCATAGGTTATTAATGATCCGATTAATTCTTCTAATAAAAAATTATTTAAATTTTTTATCTCTTGTATTGCAGTTATTTTAGGATCCCACCATTTTGGAAGGGATCTTAAGATCTTGCTTACGAGATCAAAATTCAAAAAAGATTTACCAAGAACTCTTAGATTATTGACGACATCCGTGAAATGAGTGTACATGTCGCCTATAGTCTCGCATGGTTACATTTGAAAAAACTCAAAATCTTACAATAAAATATTAACTTTCAAGTCTTTGACTCTATTATTTCCCTCGTGTGTGATTTCAAGTGTTCGCTAAATATCAAAAGCCATTTCGTACGTAGAAATCCGATTGAACTCATTTTTGTCCAAAGCACAAAATAAGGCATTCATAGCCTTTGCGTTTAAAGAAAAATACTTCTTCTCCAAATCCAACCATTCGTTCATCAGTTTAGAGGGAAGTTGAAAATCATTTTCAACAATGTTCCATAAATCTAAATTTATATAAATCAAGAAAACTCTCATTCGAGTTTTCCAATAAGTGTAGTCCAATCCATTAAACAACGGTGGATGAATAACCGAAAAGTACTCTTGAAAGCCATGAAGAACCATTTCTCTCGGGTGTAAATCCGAAATGAGAAATATCGGGCTCTGATACCAATTGTTAGGATCAAGAGCACTAAGAGGGGGGTTGGGGGGGTGAATTAGTACAGCAGAAAACTTTCGACGATTTAAAACGACGTTTGTACGATTAAAATGATTTTGGTAAGAAAGCCAATTCGAAAATCACTTTAACTTGTGATCAAGCGAGATACAATTAAAGTAAAGATATAGAGGCAGTTTGCAGTTAAGATAGAGAACATAATGTAATTACAAACTGAAATACGACGTTCGTACGATAAAAACGATTTCGGTATGAAAGCCGATTCGGAAGTTGCTTTTAACTTAGATTAGGCGAAGTGCTGTTAAAGTAAAGCTATGGAGGTAGTTTGCAGTTAAGATAGAGAACAGAAAGTAAATGCAAATTGAGATTTAGAGTGGTTCGGTCAATCTTGACCTATATCCACTGTTGGCTTCCTCCTCCGATGAGGTCACCAACATCCATTAGAGGTATTCCTTCAATAGGTGAAGGTCAATCACCCTTTTATAGTTTCACTCCTTTTGATGGGATTAGGAGACGACCCTTACAGACTTTTCTCTCCTCTCTTGAAAGATCAAAACTTAGAAGAAAAGAGAGAGAAGAACTTCTAGCCTTTACAACACTTTTGAGCTCTAAAAATTACAGAGTAAGATTAGATTTTCGGTGCTTTTGGTTGCCCTTTCATGCAGGAAATGGTGAGGTATATATAGGCCCCAGGCTGGTTTGAATTTGGAGCTAAAAAATGTCACCTCCCGGATTTCCGGAGTCCTAGCGGTACTACCTCCTGATTGGGGCGATACAACCGCCTGACAAGGGCAGTACAACTGCCTAGTCTCGCTCGGAGACTGAGCCCAAGTGGTGCCACCGCCTAGCAGGAATTCTAATCCGAATGAGTTGATTCATTCGGCCCAATTTGGGTCTATCAAGGACCCAATTGCCTCCAGATTAAGTTAATGAGATCACCTCCCATTCTTAACTTAATCTATATGCTAACTATAATATTTCTTAAGACATTTACTGTAACTTGGTCTGGTACATCAATCACTTCTTCCGGTGAGCTTCCGACGAACCTTCGGCGATGCTCCGGCGGACTTTCGGCAAACTCCTGGACTTTCGATGATCCACTTGGCGAGTTCCGACGAGCTTCTTTAGCAAGCTCCTGGACTTCTCAGATTTGTTCCCGCAAAACCTCCGACGACCATCCGGACTTCCGTCGAACTCTCGAACTCCCAATGTGATCATAGTCTTGATTCCGGTGTAACTCCTGCTGCATGTCTTACTTCCATCGTAGTTAATCCTGCACATGTAAAATAAAACTTCGATCGAGATAATTAATCCTAAGCAATTAACCACGTTGTTCGGCATGTCATTGGTCCCTCGACGTTTCGTCCGATTATTCGGCGCATCATCCTCTCCTACGGCCTATTGCCCAATCGATCAGTTGACTCCGCAACTCCGATATCCTTGGCACAATACCTACTCTTCTTGGCCCGATGCCCGAGTCCACGGCCTGAAGCCTTCTGTCGATATGTCGACCGATCCACCGGCCTGACGTCCAATCTTCTGACATGTTCCTCCGACCCAATATGATTTTTCCTGCTTTAATTGTCTCATTCTGCTCAAAGTATCATGCGTCACTCAAACGCAGATTAAAACATAAACATAATTATCAATTGGTTTTAACATCAAAATACGAGATTCAACGATATTAATTTTACTTTTCCGATTAAATTAGTTTGTTGACGCGACAATAATCCATTCTCCTTTTTCTCTCGAAATTTTATGGGTTTGCTTCTCACGAAAAATAATTATATGTATACGGCTGATTTCCATATAAAAGTCATTATTTTTAATTTTATTCGTAGAGCGTCCAATGTTGTTTTTCCTGTTGTTAATGTTCGAAAATGATCTACCTTCAATCATTCTTGTTTTTTTCTTCATGTCTTCTGTTCTTAAACTATTTCAATTGAACCAATTTGATAACCTAAAACTCAGATTGATTCAAAAAAGATAATAAAAGTTTAATAATATTAATAGACCCACTTATATTAATAAAAATATAAAATAATTATATAAATCTGATCTTACAGTTAAAAGTAATATGTCACAAAATGAAAAATTAAAAGAACATATTATTGAATATGAAATAGAATATTAAATAACATAATATAATATAATATAATCTTCTTTATATTTTAAAATGAATAATAATAAATTTAAAAATCCTTAAATTCTTAGGAAAACTTGGTAATTGCAGAGGCCTGATTATTAATTTTGTCTACTTGTAAGGCTTCTTACTTTAACCTTTCGATGGCACAAAATAGAATAGACCGCCAAAAATTTTTCCTTAAAGCTTTACCAAATATTATATTCTTTGATAATATTCACTGGCTTTTGGTCCAATATGCTTCTAATT
The DNA here is from genome assembly GCF_036884655.1 of Musa acuminata AAA Group. Classification (NCBI taxonomy): domain Eukaryota; kingdom Viridiplantae; phylum Streptophyta; class Magnoliopsida; order Zingiberales; family Musaceae; genus Musa; species Musa acuminata. The sequence continues at coordinate 23,912,012 of NC_088349.1, forward strand.
TTATCTAAAATTGGATATAATTAAAAAACATAAATTCAACCTTTTGAATGGTTAAAATTATAAAAAAACTATTTGAAAAGTTTAAAAATGAAATATGGTCATCTAGTCCTCTATAAATCAATTTCAAGGTTTTTTTTTTTGAAAATTCATATTTTAAAAAATAGATATGATTTATGCTATCTCTGAATAATACTACACTACTTTTGTATATAATTCAAAAACAGTGTAATCACTCTCAAAAGTAGTGTAACTCGGGTATCAAAAAATTATTTTTCTTCACAACTTCAGAATATCCTTTTCAATAATATTCAATGTTTTTCATCTTATAATGGATGAAATTAACAAAAATAACACAAACTCAACCCTTTTAAGTGCTGAAATTATTAAAAATTATATTTTTGATGCTTAATTTGTTTAAAAAAAGATTGTCTACCCATTGTAAGTTATTTTCAAGGTTTCTTAGAAATTCAAAAATTTTAGAAACTTGGGAATTGAGTTACAACACTCTTTTTAAATGTGGTTATACCATTTTTGAATAAGATCCAAAAATAGTATGATTCAATTCTTCAAATTATTTTTTAAAAAATTTAGTAAAATATTCTTGAAATATTTAAGTCGTTTCTCACCCAACACTCTTTTTGAATGTGGTTATACTATTTTTGAATAAGATCCAAAAATAGTATGATTCAATTCTTCAAATTATTTTTTAAAAAATTTAGTAAAATATTCTTGAAATATTTAAGTGGTTTCTCACCCAATATGACTATAAATTCACCTTAAATTGGACAAACTCATTTTGTATGTCAATTGTATGATTTTAAAAAAAAGTGAGATTTTTTTAAGAAAGTAAGAGATGAGTAACACTGTTTTCATAACCTTCTTAAAAAATAATGTAAGTCAAATCTTCACTTAAAAAAAAAATTAGATACCTTCTTTGATAATATTCAAGATATTTTTTAGCCTAACTGTTGGGAGAGCTGGAGAGACATCATATGCACAGCGAAAGAATAAAAATAAAATTTTAAGATTTTTCACAGAAAAGAAGGTTTCATCGTCATGCAAAGATTGGTGCGCAAAAACCCGTGAAACTGAAAACTATGCATATAAGAAAGATGTGTTACCTAGAGAGATCATATATCTCTAAAAATCTACAAATCTATGAGAGTGGATGAAAGAGATCAATTGTCCTCCTCTCTAGTGGTGATCCACATGGTAGGAACTGCGAAAATGCTCCTCAAATCGCTGCCCAAATCTCTTCCTCACGCACACCACGCAATAAAAAAGGGGTTGCCCCTTCTTGCTGTCCACACACCCCAAATGGATCTTCATCCAACTACCCAAGCCTTTTAGATTAGTTGATCTCTACTCAATAATCTCTTATTGGCTTTTATTGGATCTCATCCGTAGGATCCAATCATTTAGGGGCTTATTGTATATCCAATAAGATAGTGGCTCCAACGGATATCTCATATCCAAACATTTACTCGTCGCAACATCTATCATATGTGTGTGATCCTCTAGGCCCAATATTAGGGTGGCCATGAATTATTGTCTCCATAATAATTCACTCGACTCATCGACTATGGATGTACTAGGCTACTACACCATAGTCCCCAAACGATATAGGGGAAGCTAATCCATTGGATATGTTTGTCTTCAGTTACCATGTATCTATAGTCCATATTCTATCTAATACCATAAAAATCATATACCGGGCATGGTGTTGTCAGGCCCATATAATTTATACTCGAGTCTCGCTCTAATTGGATTCTCCCATAGAACTCTTTCTCTCTCAATCCGAATGATCCTAACTAGGGATTTGTCTAAGCAAGAACATATGAGATATTTCTCTCATGATACCAAGAGTGGATGATCCTCTATCGACATTCAATAGCCCTCGTAAGATTGGCTACCACTCCCGATGATCGACTGTGCTAGATCTGAAACTTCCAAGCTTATAAGTCTAGTATCAAAGAGTGGAGCACTCATACAGGATATCCTTAGTGTCTCAAGTCTAAGGACTAGGTATACCACTGGGATAATAGAATCACTGTGTGATAATGAGGTATCATCAACCATTCAGTGAGCAGATCAATCAGTGAACTCATTCTCCAATGGGCACCTACATTAAATCCCTAGTATCCCTACACGAGTAGCTATGAGACTAACTACCTCTATCATATGGATGGGTATACAACACACTAGTCTGTCCGGTTATCTTGATATTTCTCTTGAGTAACCTATAACCGAGATTATTTAGGGTTTGTGTTTAAAAGCGAATCAATCTCATTATTATGATCTCATCACGATCCGATTCCTATTACACAAATCCATGGACATCACAATATATTCATGCAACAAACAATATAAAGTGATAAAATATCAAATAATATAATAAGTAAAAAGAATGTGTATCATGTCATACGTGTCATCACTCACGTGATTAGCTTATAGGGCACTTATGACCGGCACTAACATGATTGTAAACTCATGTTGAATTCAACAAAATAAAAAAAAATTAATTTTTTAAGCATAAAAAATATTAAAAATACCTATTTCGAACTTTTAAAAATAAAAATGTCATTTAGTTCTTTATAAGTCATTTCTAGAGTTTTAAGATAATTTGATAGTTTTAGATTTTATTATTATTATTTAAAATATACAAATAATATTATCGAATTATATTTTAGTTTATATAAAATAAAATATTTTTTTTTATTTTTCTTTTTTCATAATTTGTTTTTATATATTTTATTTTTAATTTGGAGATCAATCTTATATAATTAGCTTGTATTTTTATTAGTATAAATGGATGTATATCAATATTATTTAAATTTTGTACCAATATAGTTTTTTGGTTGATTTAGGTGATTCAGATAAATAAGTTGATTCAATTGAATGAGTTTGAAAGGTCAGTCGCATTTTACAAGAAAAGAACCAACATGGTGGCACTTTATAGGAAAAAGAAAAAAGCAGGACTTTTATAGAGAAAATATCCTAATATCATTATATTATATTTTACTTTATATTCAATTATATAATTTTTTAATTTTATTTTTCATAATTTGTTTGTTTTGATAATATTTTATTTTTAATTTTAAGATCAATCATATATTTGTGTCGTTGAATCTCGGATTTTGATGATGAAACCAATTGATAATGTTACGATGTAATCTGTATTTTGAGTAACGTAGGACGAGCTTCGATTAGAAAATATAATTAAAGTACGAAAAATCAATGTTGAGCCAGAGTGAAACATATTAGAAGAATAGATATTGAGCCGGAGGATCAATCAATGTGTTAGCAAAAGGCTTCGTGCCATGAGTTTAGGCATCAAGCTTAGAAGAGCAGACATTGTGCCAAAGAGATCATAGTTGCGGAGGTCAACATGTCGATTGGGCAAAAGACCGCAAAAGAAGATAATGCGCTAAAGGATTGGACGAAGTGCCGATGAACTAATGACATACTAGACAACATGTGATTAATGCTTTGTAATAATTGTTTAGATTGAAATAGTTTTAGTTATAATTGGGTTAGTTTAGAGGGTAATTAGGCCAATTCAATTATAGGCCAATTGGGCCCAAAGTGAGGCTGTTTTGGGTCAAGAGAAACGCCTATTCAGTAACCCAAAAGTTGGGTCAGGCGGTAGCACCGTTAGTGGCTCAGTCTCCGAGACATAATCTCCGAGATTATGTTAGGCGGTAGTACCGCTAGATTGGGCAATGGTACCACCCAGTGTTAGTGTTGTAGGCGGTGGTACCGCCAATACCCCAGAAACCCAGGATGAGACCTTTTTTTGCTTTAATTTTGAAGTCTTTGGGGTCTATAAATACCCTAGTTATTCCTGTGTAAAAGAGCATGAAATTGAATTGAAAGGGGGGAAAGAATACTTGAGAAAAATTATGTAATCTCACTTAAGATTTAGAGTCCCTTCTTCCTAGTATTTAGAAAGTTCTTCTAAAAAGAAAAGTGAGATCCAAGAAAGAGAGGTTGTAAGGGTTGTCTCCTAAACCCGTGAAAAGGAGAAAGAATGTAAAAGGGCAGTTGATGTTCACCAATTGAAGGAAGATTTGTAGTGAAAGCCGATAGCCTTAAGTGAAGAGGAATCGTGAGTGGATATAGATCACGACGATCGAACCATTATAAAAATCTGATTTGTATTTACTTTAAGCTTTTTATTTTAATTGTAAACTGATTTTTTACTTTCACTACGCTTATGAACGTGTTTCAAGTTAACATCTTTCCGATATCGATTTTCATCGAACGTATGAAGTTTTAAAATCAATATTTTTATCGTAAGCACTAATTCACCCCCTCTCTTCCCCATTTTAGTATCCTATTGATCCTAACATATGTTAATATAAATGGATATATATTATTATTATTTAATTTTTTAGATATTATATATTTTGTTCTTGTTTAAGTTTTTGGTTAATTGAGTCCATTCAATTGAACGAGCTGATTCAATTGAATGAGTTTAAAAGAAAGAAATATCAGTTAAAAGATAAAAAAAACATTTTTTTTGGACTGAAATTGTAAGGGACACTACGAGGAAAAAAAAAAGAAAAAAGGCTAACACGGGGCTCTCATTAGGAGAAGGATAAAAATAAGGATTTTTTAGAAAAATCATCATAATATTATTATATTATATACATTATAATTTTCTTGATTTCACTGTTCATACATTGTTTTTTAATAATATTTGGTATTTAATTTTAAGATCAATTTTGTATAATTATTTTGTGTATTAAAACAAATAAATAAAAATGATATTATTTTATTTTAGATCGATTTAAATTTGGGTTGATTAAATAACTTCAATTAAATTGAGTTTGAATAGGAAGAAAAATATTAAAAAGTCTAAAAGTGATTGATGATTTTTTTGTTCAATTAAAAAAAAATGTGATCCGTGGGAAAAAAAAAAATCAACAGGAGACTGAAAGAGATAGAAATAGTTGTTTTTAGGGAATAATATGTATTATAAGTAAAAAAAGAAAAAGAAAATAAAAATCCTCAAAGCCCCAAATTTATAGGCGGCCTCCTCAGTGCCTTCTCCCCATCGCGCACGCTCGCTCTCTCCGTCGGCTCTCACGACGATCTGACACTTCCGTTCCCGTCTCTTAATCGCCTTCAAATCCCGTAGCCGTGACGCTCCCAAACTGCTCCCCCAGTATCCAATCACCAAACCATCCTTCCTACGGATCGCCCATCTCTCCCACTTCTCGCCTTCGATCCCTTGGATTCGGCGGTTTTGCCGCGTCGGAAACCCTTTTTCGGCTTCCGGGGACCCGATCTCTGCGTTCCTCTGCGAGCCGGCGCGGTGCCGATGGCGAGCGACAACGTGGATCTGCCGGAGGATCTCCTCTACACGAAGTCGTCCGAGGAGGCCTGGGCAGGCAACGGTGGTCCCTTACTCTCGCTCGTTGGCATTTTCTGAGTCGCCGATTCGGTTATTATAACGTATCGATCTTGTCGCATGCTTTGATCTGTTACTCGGAATCCAAAGTCTTCTTTTAGGGTTTTATGCTCCTTTTTCGTTTTCGAATTTTCTTGCCTTTTCGTTTTGATCATTTGTCCCACATTTTTTGACCAGTATATTGATAAATAATAATTTCAGTTAAGTGTTCCTCCGGATGATGAAGGAGCTTTTCAAGAAATTAAAAGATAATGCGAGAAACATTTATTTGTGGGAGTAATCAGTGTTTCTGTAACCTCGATGATCAAAGTTTTCTAAGATTTTTCTAGTGTATGAAGGACCTGATGAGTCTTCTGATGCTGCTAACTGCAGTTAGTAACAACAGTGAGTTTTCTGTTAGAGAAGTCGAAATCCATATATTTGAGGTTTTTCTACGACCGGAATCAGATATCTGCATGTACATTGTTTTATTTTTTTCTTTGAATTATGTTTCTTTTCTTTGTCATTCTGAGTTATGCATGGCTTCCTGTAAAAATAAAATAAATCACTGTTCATTAACTTGAGTGCTTTTCTCTGACAGATTCTCTCGCTGGTAAAGGTAGTGATGAAAATAATCCTCTCATAGGTTTTCTTGATGCAGTAAAAGGTGACTATCTATCTACTTCAATAGTTAGTTTGATACTGGCAGTTTGTGCATTATCTATCCATATTGTAAACTGTTGGTGTTTTCAACTCTGATTATCAATGCTTATTTGTGTTAGTTGGCATGGCAATGTCTATTATCTTATTTACTGTGAAAAATGTAATATTTAATTGAGATTAAATATAATAATCAATAAGAGACAAATTTTATCCTTTTGATATCCTCATATCATGAATGAAAAAAAATCTCAATTAGTAGTTTCAGGTTCCTATTGTTTAACTTATATGGCTGTTTTTATAATTAAGATTACTTAATTAAAAAGTGTGTATATAATAATCAATAAAACTCCATCCAAGATTACAAAGCTATTGAAATAATCCAAAATAATTTCTACGTCAACACTTTTCACGAGTTAAGAAAAGGAGAACACATAAGGATGGGTATACATTAATAGAGATAAAACAAATTAAGATAAGAAATTACTTTTAAATCAAAAATTCAAAATTGACAAGTAGCATTTTTTGTGCGGATGAATTTGTCATTAACCTCTAGGCAAGATTTGAAGCATAGTTACATATCTAAGGTCCACATCTACAGCCAAAACTTATATCATAGAAGTGGAAGGTAGGCTCTGCCTTCAATCATTGAGTTGGAATAAAAATAATATTGTCATAATATGTTTGGAAAGGATCTTTCTGATATGATAATATAAAAATGGCAAAAATCCTCTGCCATGTTCAAGATAGACAAAATGGCTGAATTATAGATCGAAATATTTAGTCAACAAGAGAACTATGATTCACGATAGAAAATAACATAAATTTATTTTTATATAAAACTAATTTTATAAAAAACGCTTCTACTTTAAAGATCATTTTAATATCTGAATATAATGTTCCAAAATTATTTTATATTATATTAAGAATATACAACATGAAACCAAATAAAAAATATCATTGTGAAGTTATAATACATAATGAAGATTAGTTTCTGATTCTTGTATTTCTTTTTCTTTGTGTCAAGGTACTGTTTCTTTGCTAATGTGTAATACCCCTGTTGACTCTATAAAACAAACCTTAAAGCTTTTCTGAAGGAGCATCTTATGAATGATCTAAAATATCAACAAATTAAATAAGCTGATTTATTGTATAATTTTACTGTTATAATACAAATTTAAGTTAAGGGTTCTATATCATGGATTTGGCCATGAATGATTGCATACATGCAAGCATGGCAGGCAAAACCAAAAGAAATGTTTATTGTTAGAGCCTCACTGTTGAGATGATTTGTGTTTGTCAACATGGTCTTATAAGAATCACTAGATACCATCAAATCTTGAAATTCTAAGGATTTCACCATAAAAAAGAGAAAAAGAAAGAAGAAGGCGAAGAGGAGAAAAGAAAGGAAAAAAATATTTGTAAGAACATTTATTCCAATGACAGAACTGAACTATATTTTTGGAAGGGAAATAAATCACCCATCCTAACATATCATAAATTAAAAGCTTGAGAACTAAAATGAGTAGAGAAAGGTTCCAAAGGAAACCACTGATAATACAAGAATAAAAACAAAAGAAAGAAATATAATTGATAGCAGTAAAACATTAGTATAGCTTTGTGGCAAGAACATAGGCACTTATTGATGCTTGACACCTAAGAACTTTTTGGATGAATAAACTGTGAGATTAGATGGGAACAGTAAAATGGAAACAATAAAAAAAATAAAATAATAAGGCTGAACATATAAAATGTAGAATTAAAATGAAAAGGCACGAATATTGGAATTTCATGAAGAATATGCATAAGATGCAATTTATAATCAATGTTCAACAACAATAATTCTGAATTGGATGGAGTGCCACAAGAGTAGTAGATAAAAATTATAACATGTGTTAACAAGAGTACCCCTCTTGTTAACAACCTTGTCTGTATTTGGATTGTGAACCAAGGGATGAAGAGTTTATTAGTAACTTGCATTAAGTCAAGAACATTTTGTAAGATGGTGATTGTTACTATCTCCTTGATCTAATCATTTCCATGAAAATAAAAATAAGCCAGAATAGCAAAGGAAAAATGTTATTAAAAATAAAGATAGGATACCAATTGGACCAATTCCAAACATCAATAATGGAAATATAGTTCACATAGGTTGTGGATGATGAACCAAAATGATCTCACATTTAAATCAATGCAAGCATAAACGATTAGGCCATAGAGAAGATAATACTTCCTCACCAACTCCTTGATCCATTGTCTTTTAAGGTGAAATCTTGTTGTTGTTTTGAAACTCAACCATCCACACCTTCTCTAATGCATCCTCTAGGGTTCAACATGGTAGAATACAATCATGAAGTGGTGTATAAGAATGATGAAGATTTTGCATTAATTTCGAGAAGTGCAAGTGGTGGTAGGTTACGACGAGCGGATTGGGAGAGTTGAAAGGAAGAGGTGTAGAGATAGGAGAACAAAAGTAAAAGAAAATGTTAAGATATCTTAATCTCAATTCTTGGTGCTCACCATGGAAAGAAATTTAGAAGAGGAATATTTAATCAGGTTGTACTCATCCAAATTGGGTTACTTTGATTGGCTTCAACCAAATTCCTCATGATGTATTCTTTGTTACGAATTGGTTACTTGATTTTGCCTACTCTTCACTATCACACTTGTGGAGTACTAGGAACTTGATCTAGGTTTTGCCCTTGTAGAGCGCATATGTAATAGTTTTGGTTGCGCTTTCGGGGTTGTTGATGCACCATTTGTGACTAGGAAGATCCGTTGTGGTACAATGCCCCATCCGATGTTCATGGCCTTTGGTTCAATGCTTTTTTGACCAAATTCTCCTTGGATAATCGAGTCCCACTTGGACTTGTGGCCATTGCAATGCCTTGCCTTTATTGAATCAAACTTAAGAAGCATTTCCTATTTGATCTTCTATCAATTGGACTTTAACTTTTCAGTGTGGTCACCACCCTCATCTTATTGCCTTGACAATCATTCACTCGGTCTTGCCCCTCGAAAGCATTGGAATACCCATGAGCGAATATAGGCTCTAGAGTAGTCCATTGTCCAACAACTTGCTTGAGAAGTCCTGGAGATTCTCTCACTCTAAATATGATGCCCAATGTGGATGGTTGATTGAATATTTGACTCCTTCACAGAGTTTGAACTACTATTCCACTTTGCATTCTCGTGGAAGGGGATTTGGCAACTGATTTGTTGGCATATCGACATATTCTTCAAGAGTATTCGCCTCGATGAACTCTTATCTCATGCTGAGGCCTTATGATAGACCCTTATCTCGTGTTGAGGCCTTATAACTCTAACTGTATCTTTATGGGATGAGTCAAGTCTTTCCGTCTTGATTCGTTCATCACTTGCATGGCTAAGAGTAGTCGTGTTGTCATGAACGGTTATCGCGCACTCGTAACAACTTCGTTCAACGAACCGTTCGTCACTTTTGTATGCTTGAACAGAGACATGACAGTCCGTTTTGCCTTGGTTTTGTGTGTTTTTGCTTGTAAAAATACATGTTCGAATAGGTTGCAGTGTACAATGCGATCGCTTACCACGCCGGGTCAAAAAGCCCCAAAATGGCTCCGTTTTCGCTTGCCGCGGGCTGTTTTCTATAGCCTGCTGCACCGCGCGAAATGTCAGCCATCTCAGCACCCTAGAACCCCTTGGGTGGCATAGGGCTGGATGGGGCTTTGGTATATTGTCGGGCGTTGAAAAATCTTCACAAGTTCGCACGTTGACTTGACGGGAACTTGCCTTCGCACCTAGCACCCGATGAGCAGTTGTTTGTGGACTTGCAACTATTTGTTCTACCTTCTAAAGTCCTTATTTTCCTCCTTTCTTTCTTTTCTCTAATGCATGTAACGTGCTTGCTGAATTGCTTGTAAAGCTTCCCTCTTCGCGATACGTCGGGACTTGTCCGTCGCTCGTTCTTTGAACTAATCAACTTTCTCTTTTACAGGTCCTTCGAGACTTGAGTGAGGTTGCAAATTGGCTGACCTTTGCGGATGCATATCGCAAGGGCGCGTCAAGACTTAGGCAATCCCAATTAAGTCCGAGAAGTTGGCACAAGGGTGCTTCGCGACTTAGGCAACTCAAGTTAAGTTCGCGTCTTGGCCGCAAGGTTGCCTCACGACTTAGGCAATTCTAACTAAGTCTGTGACATTATGGCAAATCAAGCAAGGCGAGGCAAGCCGGACCTTTGCCCCAAGCAGTCGCAGGTGGGCTGCAAGTGCAAACTCGTTCTCATATCGTTGGAGCCGCTTTGGAGGATCGTGGCAACGAACATGATGAGCGAGAAATTGGCTACTCTCCGCGAGCGAAGGAGGCACAATCTGGAGCGCCAACCGGGAAGAAGAGCTATAAGGAGAGACTTACAGTAGCGGAAACCTGCTTGGATGTTCTCGAAGCAAGCTTGGAAGAACTCTACCAAGGCCAACGAAGGCTTCTTGGGGTAGAGAGTTCGCAAGAAGAAGCTGAATCTCGAATCGACAAGGTTGAGGCCCTAGTCGATTGACTGACGGATGATACTAAAGACTCCGTGCAACATTTGCACGAAGTTGTGGCGAAACTCACTTCTAAAGTGACAGCACTCACAAGTGCACTAAATGCAGGAGGGAGCAACACCCGCGTTGCATTGCCACAAAATCTGAGGGCACTTGAGCCTCATTGCTATGGAGGTGCTAGGGATGCAAAAGAACTCGAGAATTTCTTGTTTGACATGGAACAATATTTTTGAGCTACAAGGCCTGATTCTGAAGATACCAAAGTTCGTCGCAAGGAGGAAACTAAGATAACTCCGCCAAAGTACTTCCATTCGAGACTACGTGAAGCAATTTTCTACACTAATGCTGGACATACAGGACATGTCTAAAAAGGATAAGCTGTTCAGCCTCCTCGATGGTTTGAAGCCTTGGGCTCAACAAGAACTGCATCGAAGGAATGTCACCGATATGATCGGGGCAATTGCTGCTGCAGAAAGGCTCACTAACTTTGTTATATCTGAGGACCCGGGAAAAAAGAAACAATCTTCAGGAAATCGCCCACTAAAATATTCTTGAGGGAAGGAGCCCTAGGGCGAACAAAGGAAGAAGAGTTCCCACAAAGGGCCAAGCTCAAAAGGCAAGGCCCCGAAGATTGGCGGATGCTTCTTGTGCGGAGGGCCGCACTTGGTGAGGGAGTGCCCACAGAAGAAAGCACTCAATACTTTAACAGCTTCCATCCACCCCCCAAGATCGAACAAGGGCAAAGCTGTCGCTCTTAGTTCGAGTAGTTCAGAATCCGACAGCGACGATGAGGAGTCGCAAGGACCCCAGAGGGGAGCAATGCGTTTATTGAACGCTATGCGGGGTTAAGTGAGGGAGAACATGAAGGCAAGGCCACAAAAAGCAGGAAGTAGTGAGCTGATGTACGTAGACATTAAGCTCAATGGCCAAACAACTCATGCAATGGTGGTCACGGGCGCTACCCATAACTTTATTGCCGATCGAGAAGCAAAACGACTTGGGTTGATCTTGGAGAAGAACCCAAGTCGAATGAAGGCGGTGAACTCGGAGGCTAAGCGAAACTTCGGGTTGGCAAAGGGAGTTCCCATCAAGATCGGAACATGGAGCGGGAGCACAAACATGATGGCGGTGCCACTGGATGACTTCCAAGTGATTTTTGGAATGAAATTCATGCACACAGCGAAGTTGGTGCCAATGTCGTTCCTAAACTCCCTATGTATGATGGGAGGTGACGACCCCTGTGTGGTTCCCATCTCTCAAAGAGGAACCAGGGAACTTCAACAGATATCGACATTACAACTAAAGAAGGAGGTACGAAAAGACGAATTAACATTCGTGGCTGCTATGAAGCTAGAGCCACTTGACGAGAAGGCCATTCATGAACCTGCTGTGGTGGCTAACGTATTGAAGGAGTTCACAGACGTTATGCCACCCGAGTTACCGAAGACTCTACCGCCACGCAGAGGCGTGGATCATCATATCGAGCTAGAGCCAGGAGTGAAGCCTCCAGCAAGACCACCATACTGCATGCCCCCTCCTGAGTTGGCAGAACTCAAAAAGCAATTAGATGACCTGCTAAGCGGTGGTCTCATCCGCAGTTCTAAAGCACCATTCGGAGCTTCGGTTCTCTTCCAAAAGAAACAAGATGGGAGCCTCCGATTATGCGTTGATTATCGAGCCCTCAACAAAGTGACGGTGAAGAACAAGTATCTAATCCCACTCATTGCGGACTTGTTTGACCAATTGGGCAAGGCCAAGTATTTCGCCAAACTTGACCTCCGGTCGGGATACTGGCAGGTGCGCATTGCTGAAGACGACGAAGCGAAGACTACTTGCGTGACCAGGTATGGAGCGTTTGAGTTCTTGGTGATGCCTTTTGGCTTAACCAACGCTCCGGCCACGTTTTGCACTCTTATGAACCAATTATTCAAAGAGTATTTGAATAAGTTTGTGGTCGTCTACTTGGACGATATCGTCGTCTACAGCCAAACACTCGAGGAGCATATCGAGCACCTTCGGACAATTTTCAAGGTTCTTAGGGAGAACACTTTGTTCGTGAAGAGGGAGAAGTTCTACTTTGCTCAAATGAAGATCTTGTTTTTGGGGCATTGAATTAGTGATGACTCCATTCGGATGGACTAATCAAAGGTGCAAGCTGTTGCAGAATGACGAACTCTAAAGAAGGTGCCAGAGTTGAGATCCTTCCTTGGTTTCGTCAATTACTATCGACCAGTGATTTAAAAAGCGCTAGGTGCCAAAAGGCGCCAAGGTCCAAAAACGCCTGAGGCGGTAGGCGCTCGCCCGAGCGAAGCGAGGTGCTAAAATATAAAAATATATAATATAATTAATAAATATAATTATTTAAAATTTTAAATTAAAATATGTTATTAAATTAAGAAAATCTAAGATATAAAATCATAATGTCACATTAACAAAAAGTTTCAAAATTCAAAACAATAAAATTTTACATCAAAGTTATTTATCATAATCATATTATCGTCATTTTCACATAAATCATCTTCATTGAATTCGTCTTCTTCCTCTTGTCCTTCGACTTCTTCCTCTTCATCAAGATATGTTTCATTCTCTATGTCTTCAACAATAGCAGGAGCCGAGCTTGATGCTTTTGCACTCATTTTTCTCTTTGACATTTGTCTTGTATATGTTTGTAATTCTCCAGCACTTGAAGCTCTTGCCACATCTCCCCATGTCAATCTATTATCTTCAAATACAAGCTCGTCTTCGGCATCTTGCAAGTTTGCACCTATTTCTCCTACTAACCACTCGTTTGAATCATCAATATCTTGCAATGAGATTGAATCAAATCTATTTTGCAAATCATGGCGAGCCTTCAAAGCTTGATTATACTTTATGTAAACAAGATCATGTAATCGTTGATGTTCCAACCGATTTCTTCTCTTCGAGTGAATCTATCATGTCATATAATTTAAAAATATATTAATACATCTATCTAAATAAATAGATAAATTAAAATAAAAATATTTAGTGATCCTTACATGCTTAAAGACACTCTAGTTTCGCTCACAACCTGAAACACTACATGTCAAACTAAGTACTTTGATAGCAAATTATTGTAAGTTCGGGATGGAATTTCCAAATAGACTCCACCATTCAGTTGCAAAATTTATGTTATTATTGACAATAACATAGTAACATAATACATATGAAATTAATTATATCAAATTATTAATACCTGGAGATGTAGTTGTCCTGGATCGAACGACAATTGGAATTCCAAAAAGACATTCGACATTTTTATATAAAGATAATTCATGAATAATCTTATCTTGAACCTCAAGGCTGGGAACTAATCTTCCAACGCACTGATATAACCCATCCAAAACTTCTGCATCAAACCCAACATATTTAATCTTATAAAAGAATTCAGGGTTCAAATAATATCCTGCTGCATGTAAGGGACGACGAAGTGGACAATTCCATATTTCGTCAATTGTAAAAATTTGCTCATATTTTTCTTCATTTTTATTAAAAGATCTTTTAATCGTCTCTTTTGCTTTATCTATAGCCTCATAAATATATCCCATTGCAGGCTTATTTTCAGTATCCACCAACCGAAGGACTCGAACAAGAAGGCCCATTACCTTTAATATATAAACTACATGATTCCAAAAGGATAGCATTAAGATGATATCAGCAGCCCTTTTGCCTTTTGCTTTTTTTGCCCATTTGCTTGTCACCCATTTCTTAGAGGTAAACATGTTTCTCAGATTATGTTTTTGACGATGCACGCTCTGTAATGTTAAGAATGAAGTAACAAATCGGGTGACACCATGTCTCATTAATTCTTTATTCCCTGTAAATTCTCTCATCATATTCAAAGCCCCAATGTGATTATAAAGAAATCCAACAACAAAAATTACCCTTTCTAAGGTTTTCTTGATTTCTAAGATCTTTCCAATATCCTTCAACATTAAATCAATACAATGTGCTACACATGGAGTCCAATACAAGTGTTGTCTTTTTGATTCAAGCAATTTACCTGAGATAAAGGATAACAAAAATGATAAGACTTAAGAGTTTAACACATTTAATTGAAGATAAAATAATTAACAAATTCAAAAGATGAATATTACCAGCTAAAACATAGTTGCTTCCATTGTAGGTTATGATTTGAACGACATTTTGTTCTCCAATTTCTCCCATGAAGTTGTCAAGTAAATTATATATCTTGTCTCCAGATTTTACAAAAGATGAAGCATCTATTGACTCAATGATTTCAATAGGCGCTCGGGCGCTCAGGCGAGGCGAGGCTCGAGCGCCTCGCTTCATGTCCAGGCGTCTCGCTTCAAAGAGGCGCCGCCTAGGTGCTCGCTCGAGCCCAAGCGTCGGGCGCTTCGGGCGAGCGCCTGGGTTAAACCAGCCGACCGAACCAAATTATTAGGTCTGGTTGGTCTCCGGTTCTTTAGTTGGTTCAATCGAACCAACTAAATCATCGATATCAGGCTTCCTCTCGTGATTTCCTCGACTTCCCCAACCCTAACACTCGTGATTTTGCAGCCGAGATTTCTTCTCCGTTGTTGTTGTTTTCTATTGCCACTGTCGCTACTTGCTGCTGCCACAATCATTGCTCGCCGCTGTTGTCGTCGCTGCTGTCTCCGCACCCATTGTCGCTCGTCGCTGTCGGTCGTAGCTCCCGCTCCCACTCCCGCTGTTGCTCACCGCTCCCGCTGTCTTCGCCGCTCGCCACTCTCGCTCCCGGTCCAGCTACGGTCGTCGCCTGCTAGCGTTGTCGTTGCCTCAACAGCCTCGGTCTTCTCATACTCTTCTCACTATACTGTTAACAGTATATTAACAGTATACTGCTAATTGTATACTAATAATAGTATTTTTTATTTATTAGATTAATAATATATTATTTTTATTTTAATACTATTAATTTTTATTTATTTAATAGTATATTTTTTATTTAAAAAATAAAAAAAATACTATTATGATTTATTTATTTTTTATGATTTTATACTCGATTTTTAATTTAATAGCATATATTTTTTTATTTAAATAATTATATTTATTAATTATATTATATATTTTTATATTTTAGCGCCTTGCTTCGCTTGGGCAAACGCCTAGCGCCTCGGGCATTTTTGGACCTTGACGCCTTTTGGCGCCTAGTGTTTTTTAAATCATTGTATTGACTTCACAAACATAGTCCCTAAAGAACAATTAACCATAAAATTAATTATACTCCTGCGCCTCCTGTCAGTCCAAACATCTGACATAATAGAGCAACCATGTGTTGCCCATGATTCTTTATGACCCTTTAATAAGTCATTTGTATAATTCAACTCTTTTTGCAGCAATGGAACTTGCATCTCAGAATAACTTGGAGGTTTTAATCCTGCACCATATCTTCCAATAGCTTCAATCATATCATTAAAACTGTCTAAACGAGTTGTACTAAGGGGTAGACCAGCCTGATAGAAGAAGCGAGCAATGTGTTGAATTATTCTTCCTCTTATTTCTTTATCACAAGCATCACTTATATTTATTTGTCTAAATTTTGAGCCTCCTGCTTGTCCTTTTTGTTTCTGGGATCCTTGAAACATATATAGATCCATCGGTCGTTTTTTACCCTTCTTAGTACTCGTAACTTCTTTTTCTTTTTTGTCGTATACTTTTTTTCCACTTGAGTTAATACTCATAGAATAATCGTCTTCTTCATCCCTGAGATGTTCAACATTGTCTTTTGGTAAATTCCTGTAAGATTCATTCTTTTGTGTCTTCTTTTCATTCATATAACTCAACAATTCTTCTTTTACCTCAGGTGAACACTTTTTGCAAGCTACTACATTCTTGAAATTTTCTACTAGATGTTGTTTTGCACGAAAAATACCACCTCTAGTAGTCTTATCGCAGAATATGCAAGTCACTGCATTAGGATCTTTCAGATCTTTCAAATAATTATACTTCCATGCAGGATCTTTTTTTGATGCTATTGGAGACTCTATTGAGTTGCTCTGTACACTTGCTATTTATCTTGAAACCTAGCAATAATTTCAAATAAATAAAAATTAACAGTATTAAAATCAAAATAATATATTATTAATCTATTAACAGTATTGAAAATTAATAATTTTAAATAAACCTAACAATATTAACAGTATACAGTATACTATTAACAGTATATTGTATACTACTAACAGAAGGAAGTGTAAGGGGGTGTTGAGCTTGCTGATTGAGAAAAGAGGAAGCGGCAGCGGCAGCGGAGTGTAAGGAGGCAGCGACAGCGGGAGCAGGAGCGGGAGCGGGAGGAGGAGCGGCGAGCAGCGGGAGGCGCGAGCGGCGATAGCGGCAGCGTTTGCGAGCAGCGACAGCGGGAGCAGGAGCGGCGAGCAACGGGAGGCGCGAGCGGCGACAGCGGCAGTGTTTGTGAGTAGCGACAACGACGAGCAACGGGATCGAGATCGGGAGCGGCAGTGGCAACGAGGGTTAGGACTGGGTTGTCACTGATATCGGTTTTAGTTGGTTCGATTGAACCAACTAACCACCAGAGACCGAATCAGGACCGAACCAGACCTAAAATCCTGGTTCGGTCGCCTTGGTTAACCCAGACGCTCGCCCGAAGAGCCCAGCGCCTAGGCTCGGGCGAGCGCCCAGGCGGCGCCTCTTTGAAGCGCGCCGCTTGGAAGATTAGCGAGGCGTTCGGGCCTCGCCTCGCCTCGCCCGAGCGCCTAGGCGAGCGCCCGAGCGCCTTTTTAAATCGTTGCTATCGACGCTTCATAGCGGGGTATTCGAAGCGTGCAACTCCACTAACAGAGTTGCTGAAGAAGAAGCAACCTTGGAGGTGGTTTGATAAATGTGAAGCTGCATTCCAAGATCTGAACGTTGTTGTGTTGGAAGAACCGGTGCTCAAATTGCTGGACTATGGGGAGCCCTTCGAAGTCCATACGGATGCTTCAGACTTCGCTATTGGGGGAGTACTCATGTAGGAGGGTCATCCGGTGGCCTACGAGAGCCGCAAGCTCAACAAGACCGAGTGGCAGTATCCGGTGCACGAGAAGGAGATGACAGCGGTGGTCCACTGTCTACGAGTTTGGTGACACTACCTTCTTGGATCGCGATTTGTGCTGAGGACAGACATCGCTTTAAGCTATTTCCAAACTCAGAAGAAACTCTCCCCAAAGCAAGCACGATGGCAGGACTTCTTGGCTGAGTTTGATATGACAATGGAGTACAAGCCCGAAAAAGCAAATGTCGTGGTCGATGCATTGAGCCCGAAGGTGGAGAGAGTGAATGCCATACAGTTGGAGGGCAGAGGCCAAGCAAGTCAATTGCACTCCAACTTCCTTTCCAAGATCAGGGATGGACTGTATAGTGATCCCCAAGCAGTAACCCTGATGCAACTCATCAAAGAAGGCAAGGCACGACGATTTTAGGTCCAGGAGGGACTCATTTACACAAAATGGAATAGGGTTTATATCCCTCAAGTGGACAATTTGAGGCGTGAGCTCTTAAGAGAGTGTCACGATTCCCTTTGGGTTGGACATCCGAGTATTCACAAAACCTTGGCTCTCATGGAGAGGGCATTCTATTGGCCGAAGATGGGGACTGATGTTGAGGAATATGTTCGAACGTGCCTCACTTGCCAACAAGACAAGGTGGAGCAATGGAAGCCGATGGGACTTTTGGAATCGTTGCCCGTACCAGAAAGGCCGTGGGAGAGCATTTCCTTAGACTTCATATCAAGCTTGCCGACAGTAGGGGGATTGGGATCGATACTCGTAGTAGTCGATCGATTTTTAAAGTTTGCAACTTTCATTGCTGCGCCCCTACACTGTTCAGCAGAGGAGGCGGCCAAGCTGATGATGAAGAATATGGTGAAGTATTGGGGAGTCTCGCATAATATTATCGGTGATTGTGATGCTCGGTTCTTGCGATGATTTTGGACCGAGCTATTCAAATTATTGGGGTCTAAGTTATACTTTTCCACAAGCCTCCACCCCTAGACAGATGGCCAAATCGAAAGGATAAACTCGCTCCTGGAACAATATCTTCGGCACTACGTGAGTGCCAACCAACGAGATTGGGTGAAGCTGTTGGACATAGCCCAATTCTCCTGCAACTTGCAGCGGAGCTCTGTGTCCAACAAGAGCCCATTCGAGATTATTACAGGATAACAACCGTCGACTCCTTACACCCTGGCTATCGGATACATTGGGAGTAGTCCGTCAACTTATCACTTTGCCAAAGAATGGCACTGAAATGTAGATATTGCGCGGGCTTACTTGGAGAAGGAGATCAAAAAGATAAAGAAGTGGGCCGACTTGGGAAGGCGATCGTAAGAGTTCAAAGTCGACGATTTAGTGTTGGTGAAGCTCCAACTAGCATCACTCCAATCCTTTAGGAACAAAGTACACAAAGGATTGGTGCGCAAGTATGAAGGGCCCTTCCCAATTATCAGTAGGGTGGGCAACGTCTCCTACAGGTTGCAGCTACCGGCGTGGCTCAAAAATCATAATGTTTTTCACGCTTGCAACTTGAAAGCCTACCACTCAGATCCGCAAGATGCTTTCCAAAATGTTCCAACTCGGCTACCCCCCACCATAGCCTCCTACGAGAAGCGAGTTGATACCATTCTAGCGGATCACAAGATAAAGCTACCTAATGGTGCTGAGCAGACCGAGTACTTGGTGAAGTGGCGAAAGCTTCCCCGAACTGAAGCAAGTTAGGAGCCCGAAGACGCCCTACGACATGAAGAAGCAATCATCAACAACAACCAACAAGCATCGACGAGGGCGTCGACAGGTTAAGTTGGGCAGAATGTCACGAACGGTCGTCGCGCACTCGCAACAACTTCGTTCAACGAACCGTTCGTCGCTTTTGCATGCTTGAACAGAGACATGACAGCTTGTTTTGCCTTGGTTTTATGTGTTTTTGCTTGTAAAAATACATGTTCGAACAGGTTGCAGCGCACAGTACGACTGCTCACCGCGTTGGGTTAAAAAGCCCTAAAATGGCTCCGTTTTTGCGTGCCGCGGGCTGTTTTCTGCAGCCCGCTGCACCTCGCAAAATGTCAATCATCTCAGCACCCTAGAATCCCCCCGGTAGCACAGGGCTGGATGGGGCTTCGGTATATTGTCGGGTGTTGAAAAATCTTCACAAGTTTGCACGTTGACTTGATGAGAACTTGCCTTCGCGCCCGGCACCCGGTGAGCAGTTGTTTGTGGACTTGCAACTATTCGTTCTACCTTTTAAAGTCCTTATTTTCCTCCTTTCTCTCTTTTATCTAATACACGTAAGGTGCTCGCTGAATTGCTTGTAAAGCTTCCCTCTTCGCGAGACGTTGGGACTTGTCCGTCGCTCGTTCTTCGAACTAATAAACTTTCTCTTTTACAGGTCCTTCGGGACCTGAGTGAGGTTGTAAATTGGCTGACCTTTGCGGATGTATATCGCAAGGGCGCGTCAAGACTTAGGCAATCCTAGTTAAGTCCGAGAAGTTGGCACAAGGGTGCTTCGTGACTTAGGCAACTCAAGCTAAGTTCGCGTCTTGGCCGCAAGGGTGCCTCTCGACTTAGGCAATTCCAGCTAAGTCCGTGACAGTGTGTCTTCCGAAGCTATCTTAGAAAGTGGTGCCGCATATGGAGAGCCATCATCTATTAGAAAGAGAGAACATCATCCAAGGGAAGCGTCGTGAAATTGTTTCCCCACTTCAATCTCCGATTAAGATGTCGATTCCCTTCACCAATCTAGAAATAGGCTTCGACTCTGAATTGTTTGCCTTCATGCGGTTCAAACTCTTTGTGAACTTTAATTCGGGACTCTTTGCCTCTTAGTTTGCTATGGTGTGTGTGGCTCTTGCATCCACCAATGCCTGAATCATCTTCTCATTTAATCTAATGTCCATCAACATCAATAGGATGTCGTCTTTGTCTCTCTTAATGTTGTTTTTGATTGCTTTTCCACTTTGAGCTCACATTGCATTCAACAAATTACACTGACCCAATGCATGGTCGTTGTGGTGATCCTTCGTCACTTCCCAATTCTAACAAACTAGAGCCTGAAGAGTCACCTTTCTTCTTTGGCCTCCTCTTGAGCTTCTCCTGGACTTCACCTCTTAATGCATTCAACAAACACACAATTCCCATGTGAGGTCTTGGCGATGAGACGTTGCTACTCAAACACAACCTGCCCAAACTAGATGATTTTGCCAATGCTCTTCTTTGGCAATGAAGAAGCCGTAAAGGTAGGACAATATTGAGTGCTTCTCTTTGTTGCGGCCATTTGATTGCTTTTCGTTGTTGGCATTCCATTGTTGGATGCTGTCCACCGCACAAATGACATGTGCCAGACTTTAGGACTTTTGTATCCATGTTTCATCAAAGCACTTTTCTTCTTATTTGGAAGTTTTTGGAGATCCCTTCTTTAGTAAGTACTTTTTCTTTGTCATCTCTATTATAGAGAAATCTGTGAGTCGTTCCGCCTTTACGAGTACACCTATTAGCTTATGGACATTTTAATGATGCAACTCCTGCTGAACCCACAATTTTAAATTGTCAAGGAAGTAGAAAAGTTTATCTTTCTCAGACATGTCTTGGATGTTCAACATCAATGTAAAAAACTACTTTAGATAATCACGAATTGTCTAGGTCTAGTGAAGTTGCCACAACTTTCACGGTGCGATGAACCCTGTATTCTCTAACATGAATCTAGAAATAGGCTCAGACATGTCTTGGATGTTCAACATCAATGTAAAAAACTACTTTAGATAATCACGAATTGTCTAGGTCTAGTGAAGTTGCCACAACTTTCACGGTGCGATGAACCCTGTATTCTCTAACATGAATCGAGTATTCAATTCCCTCTTCAAGGCTTCCCAAGTGTCAATGTTTTAGCGATCCTATTTCATATCCTCCCAGCATGTGTGCCACCACAGTTTTGCATCATCGATGAGATATATAATTGCCGGCGACACCTTGGAATCTTTAGATTCTGGTGAGGTCGCTTTGCAGTATTAATCTATATCAAAGAGACTTTTCTGACTTCTTGGCATCCTGAGCACCATTATGGCTCTATGGTTTGGGAGCCTTCATTTGTGATGATAGATGACTACGAGACATTCCTTTTCACATATGCACACTTGCATGAGTGTTAACACATGAGATGTCAATTCCCTTACTCTTGTAAGTATTGTACGGATTCTCTCATATCATTCATTATCCTTTCTACTTGGATCTCCAACTGATCTAGTCAGGATTCTGACCCTTCTTGCTTGGACTCTATCACCACAAAGCGTTCCCTGTTCCTGTAGAGCTTTACTAACTTTCAATTAACACAATGTTGAGCCACAACTCCAGCTCAGCCACTCTTCATTGCTTCTACCCGTTCAAGTTGCCCTTTGTGTTGTGCCTCTTCTGCACGAGAGAACTCTTGCTCTGTGGGCAAATCACTGCAAATACCACTCCTCTTGAGCGTCTTTGCTAATTTTCGCATGAGTTTCTCATTTGTTTTTAGGGAACGATCACATTTTTGTAGCTCCTATTGTACAACCGTGCTACTTTTGCCATGATGTCTCACCATGGCAATTCAGTGTTTGTTTGACCCGCTCTAACTTTACTTTGTCATCTTGTCACGTCCATAGTTGGGGTTACCTAAGGCATGCGACACCCAAGTGATATTCGTTCACAAGGGTCAACCTAGACATTAAACTTGTGCAGTCCACAAAGGACCTACTCATGCTTACGGGGAAGGTTAGAAAGACAAACGAATGGGTAATATGTTGTCGTTGCATACGGAAAGGGCAAGATAATCAAGATCACAAGCAACACAAAGCTACCAACTTTTATTAGGCACAAAAGGCTCTAAAAAATGGGCTAAATGATTACACTCAAAAGGGTTCTTTGAGTTCAGAAGGCAGGCCCAATATTCACCTAGCACTATCGTTTAACAAAAAATGGACACACGAAAGATGTTCCACCACTTGATGCCATCCAAGGTTCTAGGGTGTTGAGACAACAGATGTTTTGCACCAAAAGACTGTCAACTAGAAATCAACTCATAGCACATGAGAACAGACACACGATAATGGGCACACGAGAACAAATTATGATGCCCTCTGTGCGATGCTATAAAGCCAGAAATGTTTCCGAGTTTTACATAGCAGAAACCAAAAAAAAGAACACTTCTGACAAAGCAAAATGAGGTTGATTGTACTTTCAATCCTGGACAATCTGCCTAGAAGAAAATTCTCGGGAACACTGGAAAACAATAGGAAACAATGACTGCAAAGCATCATGGATGCATGTCCATCGCTCCATGACAGCGTATATGTTCAAACCATGCTCTCCATACAAAGATCTAGGATTTTAGTTTATGATTTTCTATTTTTATGCTCCAATTTGTTTCTAGTGACTTGTATGTTTTACATGGTGCAGATCAAGTGACTTCTGAAAATAGTATTCCACTCTCGCCCCAATGGCTCTATGCCAAGGCTAGTGACAGCAAGGTTGTATTTCTAATGTACCGGTATTAGCTTTCTCTTTTGTTCCTACTTCTTGGTGGTTGTTTACTCTACTATTCTTTCTAAGCAGGCATTTTAGTTGGTTTCTTATATTATTTGCTACTTCAGCCATTTTATTTATCTGATGAGGTTCTTTATTTCAGTTTTTCATTGATATTTTTTTTGGAGTTGATGTAACTTAAGCTTATTGTTTATATCACAATTTCTACTCTAAGATATTTGACTATCAAAATGCCACAAAATTTTCCACCTGTTAATACATGTTGCAATTGATTCTAGTTTTACATTCTTTTTCTTACTTCTGAATATCGTAAAGGGTTCGCCAGAATTTGACTCGGTAAACTTCCAAAATTTAGTGGTTTCTTGATCTGGTATTTATTATTGTGTTTGTTCTTGTCGCTTGCATTTCTCAGTTCATTACAATCATCAAGAATTAAATTTTGGATCTGTCAAGCTGATATTAAGGCATATTTAGGTGATGTCACCAGTTGTGATGCTCTTTGTAGATTTAATATAATAAATTTTGATTATCCATAATTCCATATAGTTATGTGGTTAGATTTTAATTACATGTCAGACGAGAAGTCTATTGTTTAATTAACTGAGGAGATCGATGATTGTCTTGAATTTCATAGGCAAATGTGGAAGTTTATGCTGAGATAGGAAATGCATGGCAGTTAGTATTTCATCTAATCTTTGTGTGGTATTGATGGGTTCTTAAAATATACATTTTGGTAGAAGATGTACTTTTAACAATGCATTTTATGCCTCTAATTTATTTAATTATTACAATTATGATGGTAAAGTGTGTATTGATTTTATCTGATTAGGCTCTCTTAGCTTTTTTAATTGAGTATTTGTAATAATAAAGATTGTGGTGGCTTGGGTTATGGTTCTACCAACTAGCCACAAGTATTGTCTGCAATGCTGTACTCGAAGTCTGTGCTATTGGCACACTTAGCTTTATGCATGACATGTAAAAAGCATTCTGCTCATCTGATGCTTTAATATATGCCAGCACTTTAATCTTTATGTCTGATTATGTGATAATTATAACAGAATCAACGAAGTCATGCAGAGTTGGTTCTCATTTTAATATGACACTCTAACTAGTTCCACATTAAGGATTGCTACTGAACTTGGTTGGTATATGAGAGTACTACTGTCAGCTTGAGCTTAATTGTTTTGGGCCGCATGGTAGGGCTAGGCTATTATGTCCATCTGATTGAGATGTGGCAATTATAATTAAACTAACAACTAATTTTATAACTATGTAGAGTAGTAGGTTTGTAGGAAAATATTGCTTGTAGATTGTGCAAGGGGGATGCCAAGTGTGGATCTCTTACTTCAACTTTATCCACCCTACATGCCACCTGATTGGATGATTTCAGGCTGCATTGGGCCTTGAATTGTCAAACCTAAATGGGTGGGTGGGTGGGTGGGGGATGGGAGATTGTAATTCCTTGTTTAGTCGGTTAGTCCCACATTAGAAGTTGTGGATGAGTTGGACCATTATATAAGAACAGATGAGCTTATCTTGGTTGCTTGGATTTAACCATCTTTGGGCCATGTTGCTAAGGCAAGTTTGCCCAAGTGATTGTGCAATTTGGTTTCTTGGGTTAGGTTGTGGTGATTAAAGTGATTGGTAAACTTAATTGGATCCCATTCCTCTTCTGTGAAGTAGTTTTATTTTTATTTCTAACTTGTCAATTCTTGATACATTCAACTGAGACTTCATATTCCGTGGTGTAGATTAAATTTTTTTAAACAAGATATAATTTTATTAGAATTTTTTAAGTTAGGGTTTAAAAATCATTCATCACATTGGTAATTTGGTAGATTATTGAATTTGATTTAATGTGCTATTTCATGTGAAACATGGAAGATACTGCTGCTATGTTGAATGTTCAGCTTTTGCATTTTCTGAGACAACTTCGTAATTCTGTCAAAAGAACGTATGGACGACATTCTTTTTGTCATTCTATTTTTTGGATGAGTAGACAAGCTATGGAACTTGTGGACCGGGAACAAGCTGCATTTGGCTAAAGTTAACTCTAGAATATATGAAAGGCCACAAAATTAGAAAGTGAACTTGTTGGCTAATTACTACTTTTAGCTAACTAATTAACCTGAAAAATGTGTAAATTATGAAATAGTTTGAAGTTAAGCATCTATTTGTGTCTGTTCATCCATAATGAACATATTCCTTGTGTGTATGCAGTTAAATTTATGGTCATTATTACATATTTTTAAGGAACAATTTAAGTGTTTTTGATATTCCAGTAAACATGCAAGTTAAATCTAGCTTACTACTAAAAATATTTTGAAGTGCTTATAGCATGTATATTTGTTCATCCATGATGAACATATTTCTTGTGGGTATGCAGTTAAATTTATGGTCATTATTACATTTTTAAGGAATAAATTAAATGTTTTTAATTTTCCAGTCAACATGCAAGATAAATCTAGCTTACTAATAAAACAGACCATTTATTTTATCATTTTAGGCAGAGATCAAAAGTCTAGAAAGGTTCCATTTTTGCAATTATGCACGTTGGACTCCCGGTTGTGTTTAATCATGTGGTTTGTCTGTTCAAACATCTCCACTTACATCTTCTAAAGGCTTGTACAAGTTGGTCATGCAGCATTTTAGAGAGAGGTGCAAATTCAAGGTGATATTTGTGCTTTTATTTCTGGTGATATGTTGCTTTCTCGTCCAACTCTCGATTTCCCTGAGGAAATTTTTTGCGGACTGGACTGTTGCCTTTTTGCATTGTTTGTTTGTTAGCTTTGGTGCATTTATGTTTTGTTAATTCTGGTATAACACTTCTTGGAGCTTCTGCAATTATCAAATTGTTATTTTTGTCATTTAGTGAGCAAGTATGTATTACCATCAGTGTGATGTTTGTTTGTGCTTAGCTTTTGGAGTTTTCTTTGCTTGATATTGTTTGGTACATGTGCATAACTTCAAATGTTGTCTTTGGTTCCTTTTTGTAGTTTGTCCTAGTTTAGTTACTAGTATTACTTCCTTCCACAAGTGCACCAGAAATGTACCTAGTCACTGTGATATTGATGCCTTTAAATTGGGAAATTGGTTATCTGCTTGTACTTCTTGAATTCACAATGGTGGCTTGATGTTATCATAAGAAATGATCTCACCTTCAGGTCATATGTGTTGATTGGATGGTTTATGGTGAATTGGATTGTCATATGTCATAGAAACATTCATCTGGAGCTGTCAATATTTGTTAGAGTCCCATTGGAAATTTTGTCTATCATGATACCTCTTTAAAAGACTTCTTTAGTGAAATGATGTGAGGGTTATCCTCAGGTTCTAATGGATCACTGAAAGTTTTATCCCCTCTTCTATTTCAGACTCCATAGCACACTAAAATAGTTATTCTATCTGAAATACCGTCATATTATACTACTGTATCAGATTCATCATTCCCATTCTTTAGATTGCTATTTTAATGTTGTCATGACAATTTAAATATTCTTTTGTATAGTTACATGTATTAGAAAAATGACATCAAACTGTTCGTAGTTGCTTTTGGTTTGGACCTCACCTGAAAGTTTCCTCGAAAAGTTATCTTTCGAGACATTTGAGTTGATTAGTGCCTTGTTGCACAAGTTCAGATTTGGGTCCATGTGTGAGCGTCATCTGCGTCATTTGATATAATGGAAAATTTTCGAATTTTTTTGAAAAAAAAACCAGTCTCACTAAAGGAAAATTATTACTTGTTTACCTTGGTTGATTTTGCTGTGAAAAGCTTTCAGTGCTACCTTTTGTCACTTGGTTTCTCGTGTCTTGGATTCTATTTGTTATGAGAGGGTACTTTTTGGGACTTATGCATCAGCCATTCAGTAAATGTTGCTTTTAATACTTGAGTGTTGGTGAGTTGGTGGGCACTGCTGCATTTCTATGCATTGATTCTTAACATCTACTCTTTGTATGTTCCAATTATATTCAGTGATTCTTACATCTACTCTTTGTATGTTCAAGTTAGTGATTCAGTGTTTGAGAATGTTTAGTTGGTTTGACACCAAGAGCCTTCTTTTTTATTTAACTTAATACCTTTCAAAATGACTTATTGTTGCATCATGGAGACTTAGTTTCATTCTCTCTGATGGTTAGTTTTCCCATGGGAATGTGCACTGTGCAGTTTGAACCATTAAACTGTCTTTGACACTTCCATTTATGTTAATGGTTTGACATTTTGGTTTGTGAATTATGGATGGTTAAGTTGTTTGCTCCCGTTTTTTCTCATATCAACCAAATTAAGCATTAACCCATATTATGTATATGTCCAAACCTCTTCCTCCACTGTACCTCTTCCTTCCTCTTCTCCTTTTTCTCTCTTAAAGAGTATGGTACATACTGGTATATGAGTACACTGGTACCGGTCCCTGTTCGAGATTGCAAACCTTGTATATGTCTATATATATGTGTATGATATTCTTTAACTAAAACCTTAAGGTGAGCCAGCCTAGAGTCCCAATTTCTCACTCCTAAAGTATGTCATTTTTTTTATTATCTTTTAAGGAGTTCGTGTTGCAATTATTTTGTTT
The DNA here is from genome assembly GCF_036884655.1 of Musa acuminata AAA Group. Lineage (NCBI taxonomy): Eukaryota > Viridiplantae > Streptophyta > Magnoliopsida > Zingiberales > Musaceae > Musa > Musa acuminata. The sequence goes on from NC_088349.1 coordinate 23,939,658, forward strand.
AATGAATATCATATGCTACAAACATCCTTGTATTGCTTTTCATGCTATAATGTAATAGTTTGAATACTTGAATTACAATGATATTTCCTAATAACTAGAAACTGTATTAAAAACCAGACAGAACTGTGTTATTTCTTGGTTTGAGAAATTCTCAAACTGATATTTATTAATTTGATTCATTCTCATTTACACTCTAACCAAATTGGATGTGCACAGCCTTAGTGATTATCTCAGCCTTTGGTCAACATAATTATAAGGTAATTCCATCAGTTACCTTGCTTTTAACAAACTGCAGTATGCAACCTGGTCCATCATACTAAACATCTGTTGTCTTTGTTTTATTTGTACATCACTCTCTATCTTTTCTGTTGCTGCCTCGATAAGTATATCTGATGCATGTGTTTGAACCTGAAAGGATTTGTTGGATACTTTGGTTCTTTGGAGAATGATGTGAGATATTAGTTTTGTTTGGTTTGATAATGGATATAAGATACTTCTCTAGACAATTTTACTTTGTTGTGGTTTACCATATTTTGATTATAACACTTTTCATGCGAAATCTAAGTAATTTTGGCCTTTTGGGAAACTATCACTCATGAAAAATGATAGCATTAAATATGATTTTGTTTATAATATTTCTAGATTTTGTAATATTTTCTTAGGCATTCTGACCTCCATGTTATTCGTGTTAGGATACCCGCCCACCAAATTCAGCATCTTCTGGAACCTTGCCTGATATTATTCAGAAAGATATGTGGCGTCTGGATGGATCCCAGGATAAGAAAGAATGGATAAGAAATGCAAGTGATGTAGATTTTAGCCGCCGTTGGCGTGAAGAGGAGAGAGAAACTAGCTTGCTTGGTAGGAAAGAACGTAAAAAGGAAGGAGATCGAGAAACCGAGTACCGAAAAAGTGACCGCCGTCCTGACAATATCCTGTTGAGAGAATCTGCTGATTCTAGGAGTTCACCTTCATCTGACAAGTTTTATGAAGTTCCTAATCGTGGTACAGGGAATGAAAATCGCCGTGACAGCAAGTGGTCATCTAGGTGGGGTCCGGAGGACAAAGAGAATGAAATGCGGACAGAAAAGAAAGTGGATGCAGAAAAAGAAGATTCTCACGTTGAGAAACAGTTTTTTATTGCCAGCTTCCGCCCCTTATCTGGATCTGATTCTCGTGATAAGTGGAGGCCACGCCATCGTCAGGATGTTTATTCCGGTGGGTCATCAGTGATTCGTGCTGCTCCTGGATTTGGGTTGGAAAGAGTTTCCACGGAGGATTCAAATGTGGGTTTTGCTCGTGGTAGGGGTAGATCAGACTCTGTTACAGGATTGCAATTTGGCAGGTCATCTGCTGCTGGCCCTATTGGTGCAACTCCAGTAAATAAAGCGGAGTTCCGGTATCCCAGGGGTAAACTACTAGATATTTATAGGAAGCAGAAGATGACAGTCATTGATGCTACTCCTGTGAGATTTGTAGAAGTTCCTCCGATAACAGAATCTAGCTTTGTGACTCCTTTGGCCTTTGTCATACCTGATGCTGAGGAAGAGGTAATCTATATTTGTATTCCCCATATCTTAGTTCTACCTCAGTATGTTCCTTCTGGCATTTGCAGCTAAGGATAATCTCTCTGCATCTTGCATATAGATGATATAGTTTGAAGATTGATTTTGCTACTCTCATGATATTACTTATTGTTTATCTGTTTTGTATTACTATGGAATTGTTTGCTCTTGGAAATGGAATTTGAATCATTTTTGCATATGGAATTGATCTTGGTACACATGTATAACTAGGAAAAGCTTGTCACTTTGGAATTGCCTGTTTCTACATGGTCTGATCAATAATGAAAAGACACATTATGATGTGATATGCATGTGAACTATGATTCCAGTGGCAAAATATTCATCCAGTATATACGATTTTTACTGAGTGTAGTGCCAAGTAACATTGTGAAACATCTGAAGCATGGAGTATGCCTGCAATACTGGGTCCTGCACAGGCAAAAATTTGGTTGGAAGGTGTATCTATTAAGAGTTACATTTATGTTTGTTATTCCTGCTGTTATTTCTCTGGATTTTCTTACCAAATTACTTCTTTTTTTTGTTGAGGATGATCTTTACAATGAACACATTAATTTAATAAAGTTGGTTGCGTGGTGTGAAGGTTCTTCTGAAAGATATTTGGAAGGGGAAAGTCATGAGCAGTGAAGCAAGTTCAAGTTGGGAAAGGATGGCAAGGGATAATAAAATTGGGATAGGTATGCAACATGTCATCATATTCATATGGTATAGTTTGATTATTGAACCTTGTATATATTTATTTAGGTGATGGAGACAAAACCCTGATTGAGAAGAAACATGCTAGAAGGGGACCTTTTACAAATTCTGAAGGTCATAATAATGCATGTCTTTCCATGTCTTTTTTGAAGCTTTGCGTTGACTTTTTAGATATTACTAAAAGTTGGACTGATTTTTCATTTCAGAGTTGAATTCTGACCATGAAGAACGAAAGGCTGTCAACACTATGATTAATTTGGTGGGTTTTAATGGTTTGACTAAAAAAATTGCAGATCATGAGGTTTTTCATGATAAACCAGTTTCAGTCAGCAATATTACTAATTCCCAGATAAATGATGGTCAGATTGAAGTAGTAAATGTTGATGATGAATCAAGTCATGTGGATATTCTAAAAGATATCAAGTTAGAAGGACAGGATTTAACTGTCTCTGATTTTAATGCTAAGCTACCTGATGAGTCATACCCTTTATTTGATTCATCTTTTGTTGAAGCGATTCCAAGAATCAACAAACTTAAAAGCAGCAAAGCTGAGATGAATCTTTCAGAACAGGGCACTCCTGAGGAGTTGAGTTTATTTTACATGGATCCCCAAGGAGACATACAGGGCCCATTTCTCGGTGCTGATATCATCTCATGGTTTGAACAAGGTTTCTTTGGTACAGATTTACCTGTGTGCTTATCAGATGCTCCTGATGGCACACCTTTTCAGCCACTTGGTGAAGTAATGCCTCACTTGAAACTGGAGTTCCATTCTGGCCCTGATATCTGTTCTGGCGAAAAGTCCGAACCTTTGGATGCTACAAGGAGTGACCTGGAGTCTTGTATCCCTTCTTCCCATGATACTGGTAGTTCTTCCACCACAAACAATCAAAGAAGGGCGCTATCATGGGATTCTCTGGATCATCATGGAAAACATGATGTTCCTGAAAATGAAGCTTTCACAGATCCCAACAAAAACAGTTTATCTTTCCCTAGCTCAGGGACCCCACCAGGTGCAACTGGTGGACACATCTTTCATGATCTTACTGGGCGAGATGCAGAAGGTTTGTATACTTCAAGCAGTTTGCCTTGTTTTTTTTTTCACTTTTATACATAGATTCATGATAGCTGAATAAAACTTTGTTTTCTACAGTTGTATTGTACAAAGGTAGGTCCATGAGTGACATGGGGAAACAATCAGGAAAATTTGCTAATGACCACATTGCTCTATCAAGGTCCCCTAATAATCATCACTATATGGTGCCAGAGGCTGGAAATACTAGTTTTGCCAGTGAGCACATTCCAAGAGAGAATAATTTGGATCCTTTTGGATTATTCTGGTCTGAGCTAGAAGGAACTCAACAGAAGCTTCCCCTTTCATCAAATATTGCAGGGTCTGCTGAGAATTTGATTGGCAACTGTGATTCTTCAAGAAATTCCTTTCCATTTGGCCTCAATCAGACGCAGTTCAATTTGATCAGTGACTTCCCTATTGCCAACAATTCATTGTCCAAAAACTATAGAAGGAGCAATAGTTTAAATATAATTCCTGATATGTTTGATGCAAATAACATGTCACAGATTGAAGCTGAGTCAAGCCACTTTGGCTTAGAACAGCGCCTACTCTTCCAACAATTACAGATGAAAGAACTTCAGCAGCAATGTTTACTGGCCCATCAAAATGCTGAGTTCAGTGGTACACTTTTGGACCAGGTGCATGGACCTATGCACCAACATCACCATGTTCATCAACAACCTGTGGAGGATCTAGAGCGTATGTTGAAATTTCAGTTTGAGCAGCTGCGACATCTTGATATGTTGCAGCAGCAACATCAACTGCGTCAGCAACAGACACAACTGCATGAGCATCAGATTCAATTGTTACAACATCGTCTTCATCATGAACCGCAACCACAACAATCCCAGCAGCAGATGTATCTTGAACATCTGCTGCATCGGCAATTACTTGAAGCTGGTTTTGGAACATCCAACATTGATCCTCATGGGATAAACATGTTTGATCAGGTTCGCTTTAGACAGCAGCTCTTGAAAGAGTCACAACAGTCTCACAACCTTTCACTGCATCATGACTCAGCTATAGATCAACATATCCAAGCAAACTTAGGGCTGAATATTCAACGGCAGAGTCATAATGGTTTATTGGATATTCTATCCCATTCCAGTCAGAGGCAGGTGCCTCCTATAGAACAACAATTTCTTTTAGGGCTTCAGCTGGACCAGCTTCAGGCACAACTGTCGTCCCCTGCTTCTACCAAGCTGTCTGCAATGGAAGAAGAGAGACACATAGGGGGGGTTTGGTCAGTTGGTGAATCTGGTCAGTTTATCAGGACTGCACTTGGTCCACACCAGGATTTTTCTGCCAGATCTAGCCAATCAGAGTTTATGCAGGCAGCAAAGGGACCATTGTTTGAGCAGCGCAGTCATGTTCAACCAAACATTTTGTTTCATGAGAGAATGAAACGAGGGCCTTATGAACAAGGGTCACATCCTATTGACAGGCTACATATGCATGCAGGTACTCCTGGTCCGAACTTGGAACTCATTAATGCCTTAGCACGAGTACAAGGACTGGATGCACATGAGCATCTTAATCATCTGCATACTTCTGGTGAGGTAGGACAGCTTCCTTCTAGTGTACACTCTCATCAGAATCAGATTGCTAATGATTTAACTGGTGCAAGCATGGATGTGAGTGAGAGGCACTGGTTTGAACCAAATAGGCAGCTCTCAGCTGATTTAATGGAATCCCATTTGAAGCACTTGCCAATAGAAGCAGAAAAGAAGAGGGGCATTAGCATAAGTCACTCTGTTAAGGACCCAAATGTATGGGCATCATTTGTAGGAAATGATGGAAGTTCAGGACATGAATTGAGAGACTTGCTCCATCAAGAAATGCTTCTCCAATCTCAACAGCCACTAGGAGTATATAGCACTCCATCTTCCAATGAGCATGGGGACTCTTCTTGGCTCTATTCTCAGCATGGTCCAGAGCATTCCTTTAATCTTGACATGGATAGAGTGGGACTTAGTGGTTCTATGTCTGAGGGTTCTCTTTTTTCTGAAGTAAGACAGCCACGAAACGAGCAACTGATCAACAAAAATCTGGAAGGTAGTGCTAATGACATTGAGAGCAGTAGAAGGCCCAGTTTGAGATCTGGTTCTGCAACATTAATTGAACAGAAACATTTTCTTTCAGATACGGATTATATTGAAAGAGAGAAATTTGTGACTTCTTTGGGTGATGCTTCCTTGCAATCATTTGATTTCTACAATTTAAAGGAGGTGGAAAATAGGAAGATGCAGGGTCTAAAGGGCAGTTCCAGGACTCAATCAGCATTGAACATGCAGGACAGTGGGGTTATGCAAGCAATAGGTGGAGGTCATGAGGAGGTTAATGTTGACAAACTTTTTAGGCATGATTTATCTAGCAAGGCTGGTAATGTGATCTGGCAATGTTTTTATTCTTGAGTTAACTGCTTGTCCCCTTTGGCAATTTATGTAACTATGAACTTGATGTATTATGCAGCCAGAGGTTTGAGCTTCTACAATTATGAAACAGGGACTGATAACGCTCATATTGAAGGGATGGGTAATAACATGTAAGGATATTCTTTCTGCTTTTGTGAAAAGAATAAGAATCAGATGAAATCTTTTTTCGTGCTTTGAAATCATGATATCTTGATACTGTTCTTTTTCACTATCTTATTGGGTACTTTTTGTTTGCTTTTCTTCTTGATAATAATCCAACATCATTTGGATAATGAATGGTTTGTGCATGGTTTTTGTGCTGCATGAATTTACTTGAATTTAATTCATACACCATTTTTTTATCTTTTCTAGTAACCTATACTATATTTATGTGTATCTTCATATGCATGCACACATGGACTATTGTTCTTACTAGTGTTGATCATTGCGAAGGATGAAGCTACGACATTGAGGTCACTAGTTCAGGAGAATTTAAGTCATACACCTATACTATATTTATGTGCATCTTCATAGGCATGCACACATGGACTATTGTTCTTACCAAGGTTTTTAATTTCGTACTGTACTGATGTCTCGAGCTTTGTTCGGTACGGTACAGTATGGCGTACTGAGCGATACACCTTTTAAGAAGAAACCATCTTGCATTTCGAGATGGTTTCGAGAGACGGAAAGGGATTTCAAGAGATGAAAAGAGAATGCGAGAAGGTTTTGAGAGATGGAAAGGGGGTGATGGCAGAGTGGGTGAGGATGCGGCGGGTCGCCTCCGTCCCCAGCTCGAACTTATCCCTCGTGAGGCACTCCGCAATGCTCTCACCACAGTCGGATCTGGTGGGGATCTAGCTCAGGGAAAGCTCATCTGCTGCTGCCCTCAGCAACTGAGGAAGAAGACCAAGATGACGACGGGAGCGAGAAGGGGAAGCAGCACTCCAACCTAGGCCAGTACCCCTTCCTTCGTCGTCGATCGTGACCTCCTTGACCATAGTAGCCACGATCCCTCCATCCCCTATTGCTCCCGACGAAGCGAGGACTTGCCCCCTACTGCGTTCCGCCCGATGGAGCACTTCTTCATGTCTCGCCACGTCCAACACCCTTCTCCATCATGCCTTCTTTGTCCAACGAGCGCCACAGCCTCATCTTCCTCATCGTCGTGCTCGTCCTTCTGTCCGCTACTGGGTGGTTCGTGTGCCGGTCAGCTGGTAGATCAGTATGTACCGCCCGTGTCAGATGGTATGGTACGGTATTCAAATCCGTGGTTACTAGTGTTGATCATTGCGAAGGATGAAGCTATGGCATTGAGGTCACTAGTTCGGGAGGATCCTTTAGTTCTTTAACAAGAATGTCTTTACTAACTATCAACTCTTTTGTTTATATTCACATTTTTGATCAACTTTCTTCAGGAACTTTGTTGCCACTTTGAAGTCCCGAAACAAATTTGGGATGGGTTGGATTCAGGTCCACTACCATTTATAGGATTCTAGTTCATCTCTCTATTTGTTTGTGTATGGGGAGCTGAGCTTGAACAAGCAAAAAGCTTTTTGAACTTGTCTCAGTTGAAAAGAAAGACATGGGATTTGATCAAGATTGAAGTCGTCCAAATTCCAAGGTGGTCACTGGTGGTAACCCCTTGAATGTAGGTTGAAGGTCTCGGCACAGAGGTGGGTGCTTAAGAAAAATTATTATAAAATAATATTAATGCATATATGCATCTTAAAATATACAAATATTTTTAATGTAAGTCCTTTGAAAGCGTTTATGCTAGACAGACCTCCCTGCATTAAATTTTCAGTGGAGATCACATAGGACAGTAATTAAGATCTGTTGTTTCATATTGGACATTTTATCATAATCCTAAGACAGGTTTTGACTGACGATTATACTAGAATTACCCACATAAATAAAAACAGAAGAAAAAGAGCATATTAAAACAATTAAGATCCAGTGACATGCATCATGTATGGAAACATAAGCATAATACTGAGGATGTAGTGAATCAATATTCATTGTGATTATTAATTTTTGCTTTTAGTTTGACCAGCTACCTTTATTTCTCTTTCTTTGTACCTTCTCTCTATATTCCTTCTTAGTTTTCTCTTCTATTCCTTGTTTGTTAGTAGAAAGTTCTTTCCTTCTTGCTATTACTATCATTATTGCCCTCCACAATTTGATTTCCTCCTAACTATAGGCATCCTCTTCCTCTTTCCTCGGTATGGTAATGTATACTTGTTGATTGCTATTGCTTTTAAGCCTAGAATGCCTTTGAAATACTATCATTTGTTGCATTTTGAAAAGAAGATGCCATGCAATTTGAAACTGAAGCAGTAAATAAAAAGGATGTCTGAAGAGTTCATGATATGAAGATGTTTCTTGAATTGGAGGATCTTGAGAAAGGCCTCAGGATGAGAAACCATGTTCAATTTACCTGGAAAGCACTCTCACGCCTTTGAATCATTTTTATATTCATTTGAATGTCTTTATGAATGAGATGGTAGGCTAAAGCATGTGATTGCATAATTTCATTGTTTAAAAAAGGGGTGTAGAACTCACGTGGACTAAGGTAGCTTGGAAGCCTTTTAGATTTGCACATTAGATCAGTTGAGATTGGATGACCTCTTAATTTCTAACCAATTTCCTAATCAATGACTAGCTGATTTGTTTAAGCACATGCTAAAATATTGTGAGGATTAAAGTGTAGTTAGTTTATCTATGGGCTTTATTATCATTATCCCGTCACCATATAACTTTCAAATTCATTCAGTTCTATTCACTTCACACCTTCTGCCGATGCCTTAATTTTTGAGGATATCAAATTATCAATAGGATACTAACAAGAAGTTATTTGTGAATCTCAGTATCAATAAGCTAAAGGCTTCTTTTCCGATTTTCTGTAGTCCTACTCAAAACAATTTCTATTTCCTTCATTTTCCTTGTAATAGCAGCCTTGCTGTTGCTTCATCAAAGTCGGCAGATGCAGCAACTGTTGCTATGTGGTTCGGCCACTGGTGTTGTTGCAGCTGTAAAAACCTATTTACGTTGGTGACAGTTGTTGCTACTATTGCAATAACAACGTTGGCTGCTGTGACTAGATGCCCATGATTGTGCGGCTGCCAGCTAGGTGATCACCTTCTGCAGTTGATAGTATCTAGACTTGCTGCCTGATGCCTAATATATATTAGAAATATTATGTGATTTTATGACATGTTACATTAGGAATTATCATCTATTCTCTCCATTTTCTTTGTACTAGGCAGTGCTAGCAGGTATCATGTTTCAGTATATGATCCATGTCAGTCTGTTTGCGAACCGGTATTGGCACCAGACCAAGATTTTACATCTTGGTTTTGATGTACCATTACAATTTGCCAAAAGTTTATGATATGAAATGACCTACGAAATAAATGGATTAGGAAAGAACAGTGATAGAAGAGACTTCATGAGAAAACATACTCAAGAGGCAGGTTATTGAGGACCAACTAATGTTTCACAAATGCAATGTAGGACTAGGAGAAAATATCGGCAAGCTATCGAGGGTAACTCATTCTTTTGGATATAATGATCCATTGGTCACTTGGATTGTGGTGATTCTGGTGAATGAGAAGATGAGAAACTGTTACATGATAGAGAAATCCCTTGGCTAGAGGTGAATCTTACTGCCTTTTAGACATGTGCGATGACAACAACGTCAAAGCAACAAGCTCTAACTATTTGGGATCAGTGTTTTCAAAGGATGCTTCGGCGCTCGCTTAGGTGCTCGAGCGAGACGAAGCCTGAACACCTTGCAGAAACCGTAGGCGCAATGCTTCAACTAAGCGCTACTCGGACACTTGCTCGAGCCTAGGTGCTAGGTGCGGGCGAGCACCTGAGCCAAATTTGGTTGGGTTCAAACTTTGGTTTGATTGGACTTATAAGTTAGTTCAATCAAACCAACTAACATAGTTACTCTAACACCGTCCAAACCCCTCCCTTGCCCGACCCAATAAAAGAAAACAAAGGTGAAATGAAACCCGCCATCGTTGGCAACCTCGTCCAATCACATTTGCTGGTACAACTTGACTATTGTCGTTGTAGCTCGTCCGCCACTGCAGTTTGTCTAAACCCTAAACCTCGTCCGCCCTATACCTTTGTCTGATGTTGTAGTAGCTTTGTCCGCAATCGACGGTCACCTCTTCCATCTCGTTTGTTTGCTGCCTTCGCACACTACGATCGTCAACAATGTCATCTGTTGCCTTCGTTCGCCACTGCAGCTTCGTTCGTTTGTAGCTGCAGTTTCATTTGCCACCCTCTGCTTCCCCCACCTTCCTGTTAATTAAATTGCAAACGGATGAGCAGCAACTCGTTTGGTGCAGTTTAAATATATTTGTTGTATCTACAACACCATGGGCAATATGCACGTTGATTTATACATGAAACTGCCTTAGCTTTTACTTGATGACGTCTTAGCGCAGCAAAACATTCTTGGTTAGCAAGATGTTTTTGGTCTAACATAGGCCTCCATAAACCTGTTTAGTATATTTCTATTTAGTTGCATATTATTTTAATTATACTATTTGGGAGTGCCTCAAGCCTTTTGGGACTAGGCGCTTTTAAAAATATTGATTGAGATATATAAAAACTCTAAGTCAAGTTAAGAGTATTTAAATCTTTATTTATAGTTTCTATTAAATATTTTTTTGGTCTTCCTCAACCTCTCATCATACTACTAACAGTAATAATTTCACCTCTTATCATTACCACCTCCGTCGGTCTCTGAGCACATGTTTGCACCATCTTCAACATCCTTATTTCAGTAATATAAATCATTTGTATGTTGTTTCTTAATTATCTAACACTTGGATCAATAAAGTATTGCTAGTCTAACAACTGCTTTATAAATTTTTTTTTTAATCTGAAAGGTACCTGGTGATCACATAAGATTCTTGATGCCTTTCATCAATATAACCATCCCGTTTTATATATGAATAATAGTTTCATCAATCTCTCAATTTTGTTGAATAATTGACTCATCCTTATTGGATATGTGCTGTCATAAAATCACTAGGCTACTTATTCTGGGTGGATTATTGAAAGTTCCATAGTATGGGTGGAAATAGGTGAAGGATTGATGAGACTAAGGAGATGTGGAGAGCATTGATCATGACATAGCTTATTTCTAAAATATATAATGATCATGGATTAGACCATTTTTCATTCTTGTTCTATTGAACATATATTGCTGTTCTGGAAGTTATTTGTTTTGTAAATTTTCTTATTTTTCTTGTTGTGTTTAGGCTGAAATGCCAGTTTGATGATCTGATTAGACTAAGTTGATCCCATTCTCAAAGCTTAAGTACGATTCCAAATCATTCCTGAGTTTCAAGCATTGCTTGTTCCCGAGTATGGATTTTGGTGAGAAATCACATAGGGAAATATTCTTCTTTTACTAGGTTGGAATCCTTGAATGTCATTTTCACTGTTTCTCTTTCACAAATATGTTTATGCTCCTTTTGTTTTGCAGGATTTCTGGTGATATCTTGAAAGGAGATGACAATTCATTCTTAGCAGATACTTGTGATCCTCATTCTACCTCATCTATAGCAGGATCTGACCTGGCCTCAAAGCAATCTGCAAAGGCAAAGAATCCTACTAATGGATCTTCTGAGGGTATACTCAATTTCTTTTAACCTTTTCCAGTTCTATACTGATCATAGTACCTCTGAAGATTGTCCTTTTGTGTTGTAAATTGATTGAATTTTAAATGTCTTCAATAAAAATGAGGTGCAGGAGGATGTCTCAACTTTGGAGGTAATTCTACATCCCATGTCTCAGAGACATCGATGTCTAACAAGAAAGACTTGAGATTTCGTCGAACCTCTTCGAGCAGCGATGCAGATGTTGCAGAACCTTCATTCAGTGATATGCTGAAGAGTACCAAAAAGACCATGCCTGATCCCGAGTCTCTAGAAGTTGTCTCATCTGGTAAGAGTGCCAAAAAGAAAGGAAAGAAGGGCAGACAGATTGATCCGTCACTTCTTGGTTTCAAAGTCCATAGCAACCGCATATTGATGGGTGAGATCCAGCGGCCAGATGATTGAGTATTGCGCGTCTTCCGTAATCACTGTCTAATTGTTCCATTGCAAGGCTGTACAGGTCCTCGTACAGTTTTTTTAAATATTTTAGATAGTTCTTTTTTTTTTCACAACAGATCAGTTGTAAAGCGGGGTTCATATAGATGAAGACTCACTGTACGTGGGGATGGAACAAGCGTGCAGATTTTGTATAGACCAACAAAATCAATGCAAATAGTTTCATGAATGCAGCTTCTTTTTTCACCTTTTAGCCATGGTATTTCGCTGGGTTCTGCTTGCATGTCATCTGACCTTTATTCCTGTAAGAAATTAATTGTAGCTCTCTTCTTAACATGAAGATACTTTCAATTAAGTCTGATCTTCTTAACATGCAGTCCACATATGATCTGTTGCATAGATGATTCAATTCTTGGCTTTCTTCTACTTCAACCATTGCTAGCCTTGGTTTTCATGTCTGCTGCCTTTTTCAGGTGGGTAATGAGAAGGTGCTGAAAGCTAAAAGCTAGTTGAATACCACTACAGATCCTGGTAATTCTCGTCAGTTGGTATACTTTTATCAATGTGTTTGGAGCCCAACCTGCAGATCTGACGGATGAATCCAGCAAGATGTTGACAGTTAAAAGATTGTTTTGGTCTCTTGTGGGCGAGGAAAGCTCAATAGGAGTTTGAATGTCGATCTAGCTAGTTTGTAATGAAAATATACTTAAGAGTAGGTTTGTAAGTCATTTTTTTCGACACCAGGGTCAGTCATAAAAGAACTAGTTAAAAAGGCAATGCTATGTTTATATAACCATGCCTAGTTGACAGATTGTATCAAGTCCCAATTGATTAACAGCAATGATCATGCATTTATTCTCAATTGTTGGGTTTGTCTGTTTCCAATTTATAGGACCTCGATTGTTGTCGGGTGCGAATTGACCACTTATGGGAGATCTGGTTTCCTAGGGATGCAGGGGACGAGGATTGGGCCGTAGAATGTTGGTCCAACCTTAGGAGATCTGGGAGTGGCCTGAAAACCAGTGAGGCTGGTTTCATGCTGAGAACCAGTGAGGCTGGCCATGCGTGCGGAGGCGAGCATCTCTGGGTACACGAAGGAGCAATGGGAATATGTATGGGAAAAGCCCAGTCACGAGCGAGAAGCCCGCGCACCTTAGAAGGTCTGGAGGATTGATTTGGTGCTTCTTCGCTTTGCAAGGAGAAGCATGCGCTCCCCCTACGTGGAGAAGCGCACGAGAACTTGTCACACGTACGTGGAGAAGCGCCTGCATGTAAGGAGCACACATCAAGGAGTAACGTGCTTCTCTGGTTAGTCTGATGTTGAGAATAAGCATTTCATTTCTACCGTATCTGCTGAGCGCTTCTGCGTGCGAAGCGTCGAGGAAAGAAAAGGGTCCATATCAAAAGCTGGTCGAGCTAATCTGACGACATGTGCGCGTCAAGTTGGATGAGTGGGATGGTGGGTTGAGAGGCGTGCTTTCAGGACCACGACTTCACCTTTTAGATGTGGATACGATGGGGCATGCCGCCACAGCTCGCGCTTCCGAGTAATCGAGGATAAAGCAGCAGGGGGTCCATGTTAATTAATAATGGAACGTTTCATGCTAAGCCTCGAGCAAGTACGTACATAACTACGGATATTGTTGATCACTGATTATATACGATCTAGTATAGTTTGAGTCAAATTTCAATTTAATTTAATTGGAGTTTCAGTCAAATTTTAATTTGATCCCGATCAAACCAAACAAAGATCAAATTCAATCTCAAGCAGCTCAAAGACCGGATTTAAGTATAGATCAACTCCAAAGTCCTGAAAGCATTACGACTCCAAGTCTTAATATAATTAGGACTTCACCTCTTTCTCAGCTATAAAAGGAGGAGGAGAACTTCATCTAAAGTATCTCAAATCAATCTAAGTCGTGCTTTCTCTCAAGAAGCCAACCGATTCTAAGCTGAGAAAAAAAAAAGAAGAAAGAGAAAAGGAGGAGGATAGCAGCAGCGCCCTTCCTTCTATCCAGCTTTCTAGCCGGCATATGGCAGCTTCCTACGTGAGAGCAATAACAATAGTCAAATAGGAGATAAAAAGGAAGAAAGCCTTCTGATGCATACTGATGTTCCAGTATATACCGTATTAATGTACTCATACACCAGTATGTATCATACTTAAAAACATCCAAGTTAAATCTAGCTTACTACTAGAAATATTTTGAAATGCTTAAAGCATGTATATTTGCTCGTCCACGATGAGCATATTCCATGTGGGTATGCAGTTAGATTTATGGTCGTTATTACATTTTTAAGGAATAATTTAAATGTTTTTAATTTTCCAGTCAACATCCAAGATAAAAAGACCATTTATTTTATCGTTTAGGCAGAGATTAGAAGAATAGAAAGGTTCCATTTTTGCAATTATGCACGTTGGACTCAGTTTGATTAATAATCATGTGGATTGTCTGTTCAAGCATCTCCACTTACGTCTTCTGAAGTCTAAGTACAAGTTGGTCATGCAGCATGCCCATGCAACAGCAATTCTCTGCATTTTAGAGAGAGGTGAAAATTGTAAGTGATATTTGTGCTTCTTATATCTGGTGATATGTTGCATGTTGCCTTCAAAGCAGTGTGAAATGACAATAATTGATTCAGGAACGACGACATCCTGAATCAAAAATTGATTCAGTAGCTCAGCTCAAAAGCAACATCGCTTGGCTTTGAAGTGACGCACAATAAATCCATGTCGTTCAAAATTAAGTAATGCTTACCGGCAAGGATACAATCCCGCAAGACATGGAGACATGGGGTCGGGACGATGGCCGTGGAACAGATAAACCACTCGTTGGAAGTGTCGACGGACGCCAGTAAGCACAAGAGGAGTCGACTCCTTACGGAAGGTATAAAAATCATCTCAAGGTAGATGCTTGGGGACAAGATTCACTATATACAAAAATAGACTTAAGCTTCGAAGGGGTCAAGTTGGAACTCCTCTCTTTGGCACTGACTTATTGTATAGGGACTTATGACCAGAAGCCCATTACGGATTTGTCGGAGAACACCTTAGGAGATGATGATCACGACTCTTTGTCCCTTCTCCATGAAGCCTTCCCTTTGAGTAACCATGCAAACGATCTTACACAATCGAGATCGAACCAAGCTATGCCCCTTCTCGAGTCACGACATAAAGATTCATAGCATTTTGACGCTAGAAGGAGGGCTCAAGATTTGCACCTCGGCCAAGAAAACCTGCTCCCGAGCCGTGCATCTCGGCTATGAGCTCTTGGCTCCCCTATAGGAGGGAGCACTGATAAGGCTATTTAGTCCCACATTGATTGAGGAGTTTGGAAACCAAGAGCTTATAAGTCTGCCAGGTCTCCCTTACCCCACAAAGATACCTTTTGGAGCTCATGAGCTTCGAAAGGATAAAATTGTACAGGTATGCCCATCACCTAAAGCGAATAATTCCTCATGAGCCTATGAGCCACTGGTTTGGATTGATGTTTGCTTGTATAGTTGGAGCCGTAGGAAGACCCAATCTTCTACTGAAAATTACATTTTGTCTTTGTCTTGTAGTTCCCTGTCTACTTGTTTTACTTTATAGGTGCCCAACACATATTTTGGGATCACAAGGGGAGGTCGACCATACATAGCCTCAAAGAGAGTATATTTTGTGGATGAATGATAAGTTATATTATACCACCACTCAGCTCAAGGAAGCCACTTTGTCCACTCTTTTGGCCGATCACTAGTGAAGCATTTGAGGTATGTCTCCATGCATATGTTCACCACTTAAGTCTGGCCGTCGGTTTGTGGGTGATATGTCGCACTCATTTTCAATTTAGTGCTCTACATATGGAATAACTCTGTCCAAAATGTTAGGATCAATAGCACTAAGAGAGGGGGGGGAGGGGGGGAGGGGTGAATTAGTGCAGCGGAAAACTTTCGACGATTTAAAATGACGTTCGTACGATAAAAACGATTTCGGTAAGAAAACCGATTCGGAAATCACTTTAACTTGTGATCAAGTGAGATGCCGTTAAAGTAAAGATATAGAGGCAGTTTGTAGTTAAGATAGAGAACAAAATATAATTGCAAACTGAAATACGACGTTCATACGATAAAAGCGATTTCAGTATGAAAGTCGATTCGGAAGTTGCTTTAACTTCGATTAGGTGAAGTGTAGTTAAAGTAAAGCTATGGAGGCAGTTTGCAGTTAAGATAGAGAATAGAAAGTAAATGCAAATCGAGATTTTAGAGTGGTTTGGTCAATCTTGACCTATATCTACTTTTGGCTTCCTTCTCCGATGAGGTCACTGACATCCACTAGAGGCCTTCCTTCAATAGGCGAAGGCCAACCACCCTTTTACAGTTTCACTCCTTTTGATGGGTTTACGAGACAACCCTTATAGAATTTTTTCTCCTCTCTTGAAAGATCAAAACTTGGAAGAAAAGAGGGAGAACTTCTAGACTTTACAACACTTTTGAGCTCTAAAATCATAGAGTAAGATCAAACTTTCGGTGCCCTTTCATGCAGGAAAGGGTGGGGTATTTATAGGTCCCAAACTGGTTTGAATTTGGAGCTCAAAAATGTCATTTCATGGATTTCTGGGGTCCTGGCGGTACTACCTCCTGACTGAGGCGGTACAACCACCTAGCAGCTCGGAGACTGAGCCTCTGGGCGGTGCCACCGCCTGACTAGGGCGGTTGCACCGCTTGGCAGAGCTCAGAGACCGAGCTCAGGTGGTTGCACCGCTTGGCAGAGCTCGGAGATCGAGCTCAGGCGGTTCCACCGCCTGTCATGGGTGGTTGCACCGCCCAGCTTTCCTGTGAGACTATCTCCTGGGCGGTGCCACCGCCTAGCAGGAATTCTGGTCCGAATGGGTTGATCCATTTGGCCCAATTTGGGTCTGTCAAGGGCCCAATTGCCCCCAGATTAAGTTAATGGGATCACCTCCCATTTTAAACTTAATCTACATGCTAACTATAATATTTCTTAAGACATTTACTGCAACTTGCTCCGGTGCGTCAATCGCTTCTTTCGACGAGCTTTCGGCGAACATCCGACGAACCATCGGCGATGCTCCGGCAGACTTTCGGCAAACTCCTAGACTTGCGACGATCCACTTGGCGAGTTCCGACGAGCTTCTTTGGCAAGCTCCTGGACTTCTTGGATTTGTTCCCGCAGAACCTTTGACGACCGTCCAGACTTTCGTCGAACTCTCGAACTCCCAACGTGATCATAATCTTGACTCCGGTGCAACTCCTACTGCATGTCTTACTTCCATTGTAGTTAATCCTGCACATGTAAAACAAAACTTCGATCGAGACAATTAATCATAAGCAATTAACCAAGTTGTCCGGCATGTCATTGGTCCCTCGACGCTTCGTCCGATTCTTCGGCGCATCGTCCTCTCCTGTGGCCTATTGCCTAATCGGCCAGTTGACTCCGCAACTTCGATATCCTTGGCACAATACCCGCTCTTCTTGGTCTGATGCCCGAGTCCACGACCCGAAGCCTTCTGTCGATACGTCGACCAATCCACCAGCTCGACGTCCAATCTATTAACATGTTCCTCTGGCACAACATGATTTTTCCTGCTTTAATTGTCTCATCCTGATCGAAGTATCCTACGTCACTCAAATCGTAGATTAAATCATAAACATAAAAAAATCTGCAACAATTACAGTTGCAGAGAAATTGCTACGACAGAGGGAAGTGGCTGTAGATGGAAGCTGTAAAAACTGCAATCGTTCCCGTTGCCGCAAGAAGGCAGTGATAGCTGTGGCAGTAAGGATGGCGGCAGCAGCACTTCTCACTCGAGTGAGATGTGAGAACGAGGAGGAGAGGTCGCTGGCCGGGGAGCAGTTGTGAGGACGGCGGCCACCACGGTAGTGTAGGCGAGGTTCTTGTGAGGGTAGGAGGTGGTCAAGCAGTCTCCGACTCCGGAATAGGAAGCAACGACACTGGAGGAGAGGTAAGTAGTAGCACTGCACTTTCCAACTGAATAGAAAAGAGGAGCAGTAGAAGGCTTCGACAGAGCTGCCTACATCCGCAAGGAAGAAAGCTCTGATACCATGTTAAAATTTAAACGAAGAAGATAGAAAGATAGAAATTGTAGAAGAACCTATGAAATGTATAAGATGTAATTGCCTAATTCATTTTGATAGTGAGCTCTTGATAGCTATTTATACACACTCAGTAGGGAGGTTATACACATTCAGCATGGAGGATTTTTCTCAACTGCTTAGAGATTTCCTCAACTGCCTTAAGGAAATCTTATCTGCTTATCAGCAGTAAGATCAAACAAACTGTGTTATGCAGTTGGAATTCTGCAGTGCATCTTTCGTTGTAGAGATGAAAACTTTACGATAAAAAGTTTATGCAGTAATATAGGAGCAATTTTTTGGATTTTTGAATAAGGATAACTAAATTGCAATAGTAGTATAGTAGGAAACCAGAACCTATAGCAATTCACATGGAGATCAAAGGATGATCCGCGGTGGTGGAGATGACGACGGAATTCGACGATGATTTTTTAAGCAATTATGAGAATTGCTTTGGGCGGTTGTAGAGGGCTGATGGATGGCTATGGAAGGGCAACGAGATGTCAAGAAAGCTGCTCTGATACCAAGTATTAGAACTGCTAGTCATAGGTGCCCAGCAAGCCAATCACGTGAGTGATGGCACGTGTGACTTGATACAAAATCTTTTTGCTTATTATATTTTGGCGTATATCACTTTATAACTATTGCATAAATGCATATATATATATTGTGATGTCGTTGGATTTATGCAATGGGAATCAGATCGTGATGAGATCACGATAATGAGATCGATTCACCTTTAAACACATATCCTAAATAATCCCGGTCATAGGTTACTCGAGAGGGACATCGTGATAACCGGACAGACTGGTGTGCTGTATACCCGTCCATATGATGGATGCAGTTGGTCTCATAGCTGCTCGTGTAGGGACACTAGAGATACAGTACAGGTGCTCATTGGAGAATGAGTTCACTGATTGATCCGCTTACGGAATGTTGGATGGTTGATGATGCCTTATTGTCAGACAGCGATTCCGTAGTCCTAGTGGTGTATCTGGTCCTTAGACTTGAGACACCAAGGATGTCCAATATGAGTGCTCCACTCTTTGATACCAGACTTATAGGTTTGGCTGTCCCAGATCTAGTACAGCTGGTCATTGGGAGTGGTAGTCGACCTTACGAGGGCTATTGAGTGTCGATAGAGGATCATCCACTCTCGGCGTCATGAGAGGAATATCCCATGTGTTCTTGCTCAGACAAATCCCTGGCTAGGGTCATTCGGGTTGAGAGAGAAAGAGTTCTCCGGGAGAATCCGATTAGAGCGAGACTCGAGTAGAAACCGTATGGGTCTGACAGCACCATGCTCGATATACGGTCTCTGGGATATTAGATGGATGAGGGACTATAGGTACACGGTAACTGTGGACAGACAGGTCCAATGGATTGGATTCCCCTGTATCGTTTGGGGACTACGGCGTAGTGGCCTAGTACCTCCGTAGTCGATGAGTCGAGTGAATTATTACAGAGATAATAATTCACTGAGCTAGAAGGAATTCTGATAGGTATAACTCACGGCCAGCTCGATATTGGGCCTAGAGGGTCACACACATATGGTAGGCATTGCGATGAGTAGAGGTTCAGATATGAGATATCCGACGGAGCCCTTGTCTTATTGGATGCAGATCCAATACCCACTAGGGGAGGACCCATTAGGGTTTGACAGGGGACCTCTATAAATACGAGGGATTCAGAGCCTCATAGGCTAGAGTCTTTGCTTGCCTTCCTATTCTCCTCTCCCTCTCCACCTCAGAGTAGGTCTGGAGTTTTGAGGAGCGTCATCGCAACCCTGCTGTGTGGATCACCGCTAGAGAGGAGGACGCTTGACCTCCTTCACCCTCTCCTAAGGATCTGCAAGGAAACAGGGATATACGATCTCCCTAGGTAACACAATCTCTATACGCAGTTTTGTGTTTTGCGGATTTTTGCACACCAATCTTCGCACGACGACGAACATCTTTTTGGGAATCGGGGATTTTGTTTTTCTTGTTCTTCCGCTGCGCATATGATGTCGCCCCCCAATGATTTCCCAACAGTGGTATCAGAGCCAGGTTGTTCGTGCGAATGATTGGTTTTGAACTGCGTGTGTTGTGTTTAGGAAGAATATTGACGTCAAAATCGTTGACGCAAAAGCGAGAAAGGGCAGCAACAGTTGCTGCCCTCGATCTGCGTGCGTGCAGCGCAGCCGAAGGCGGGCAGCGCAGGGGCTGCGTCTGCAGTAGTCGGCCGGCGGCCTGCTTGCAGCAGGCTTGCTGCCGGCGGGGCTGGCAATCCACGGGCAGAGGCGCCGCAGGGCTGCGGCGCCTACCGCCGAAAGGAAGCGGCGCCTGCCGCCGCAGGGCAGCGACGCGCGACGCCTGCCGCCGCTGCTCCCGCGGGCGAAACCCCCCCCACAGGGGCGGCCGCCCGGCGGGACAGCACCGCCTGCGGAGGCAGCGGTGCCCGAAGGGGGCGCCCACCCGCAGCGGCATCGCCGCCAGCGGGCGTGCCGCCTGCAGGCGAGGGCAGTGCCCTCGCCCCGACGGCGGCGGCAGCAGCGAAAAGCAGAAAGAGGGAATTAGGGTTTTCTGAGAAAAAGATAGTTTTGCCCCTCGAAATTTGAGAAATTTCAGTTTCTATCTTTTGTCCAAATTATGAAAATACCCTTAGGAATTGAGAAATTCCCTACATGTCCCTGATTTCAAAAAATATTAATTAATTAAAAAGTTTAGTTGATTATTATTTTTATTATTATCTAGTAGTCCTACATGATGATGATTATTTATACATGTGATGTATGATGTGTGGACGGATTATCATGGACCGTGTGATGTGTGTACTTGTGATTATTATTATTGAGGTCTGCGAACCTCCATTATATTTCTCGTTTATTGTCGGGCCTGCGTGCCTATGATTAAGTTGTAATCACATGAGGAGGCGCAGCGGGTGCGTGGATGCAATAGCGGGACCCACGAGACGGACGATCGTGATGCATGGAGATGCATCAAGATGTCGACGAAACCGACAAGGACGAGATGGACGATCACAGGGCATGGAGATGCACCATTGCACACATAGATCTTGATGTGAGTGATTAGGCCTACTGGCTCGGGCCTAATCATATTAGTGGTCCATGATCATCTGATGTGATTGCTTATACACATACTAGATATGTATATATATTTGCATGCGATGTAGATATATATTAAATATGTATATGTGTGACATGTCATATTAGGAGACCAAATCATAGAAACATCTCTCGATAATATTAAGTCGGTAAACGTGAGGCAATTAGATTGACCCACGTGGCCTTCCATCGTTATGAGTAGGAACCGAATCCCGGTGTAGGTTGAGTTGGTCGAGTCCCTCGAGACTCACCTATATCGCGATTCGTTATCTTGCTTACGACATAGAGATGTCACCGGTGACCTGAGGGCATGGTATGCTTGGTCGAGTCCCTCGAGGGTATATCATCAAATCAGACTCATCTTGTAACGAAGGTGTTGACTTAACCGAGCATCATGGTTGGTCGAGTCCCTCGAGGCCATGGTGATTCGGAGGCCGAACAGGACGGGAATCACAAGGAGTTGTGATCAGCAAGAGTTGCCTACCTTTTAGGCTTAGTGTGATTGGTCGAGTCCCTCGAGGTTACACTAAGACGCTGATTGGATCCTGATCCCCACTAGAAGTCTGCTGGAGACTTCCGTTTCACGTGCTGAGGGTGTCGCGTGACTCGATAGTAAAATAGTGGGAGCATACGTCCTTGATACAGTGATGCCTACGCCCGAAGAAGGGGCAAGCGAGGATGAGATCGCTCGCTACGTGAAGTACATTGATGACTCCACTCTTGCTCAGTGCTATATGTTGGGCTCTATGACTCCAGAGTTACAGAGACAACATGAAAAGATGGATGCCAGATCCATTCTCCTACATGTCTGAAAATTGTTTGAGGAACAGGGAAGGACTCAACGATATGAGATATCCAAGAGCCTTTTCCGCGCCAGGATGACTGAGGGGACACCGGTTCAGAACCATGTCCTAAAGATGAATGAGTGGATAGAGAAACTCACAGGTCTAGGAATGGTCCTAGAGGATAACTTGTGTGTGGACATTGTGCTTCAGTCCCTACCAGATTCCTTTTCACAGTTCATAATGAATTTTAATATGAACAAGAGGTGACTCTCCCAGAGCTCCTTAATATGTTGAGGGAGGCAGAGAGTACTATTAAGAAAGAGAAGCCAGTTCTCTACACTGGTGAGACCAGAAAGAAAAGGAAAGAAGAAAGGTCCCTTAAGAAGGGAAAGGGCAAGGGCAAACAAGGTAAAGCAAAGGTTGCTAAGAAAGACCCAGCAAAGGACAAAGGCCAGTGCTTCCACTATGGTAAAGATGGGCATTGGAAGAGAAACTTCAAAGAGTACCTTGCAGAAATGGCGAAACAAAAGCTTGATGAAGCTTCAGGTACATTCATGATCAGTCTCCATTTGTCAGACTCTTATGATAACACATAGGTATTGGATACCGGTAGTGCTTATTATATATGCAATTCGTTGCAGGTTCTAGCAAGGCCTAGGAGACTAGAGAGAGGCGAGATGGACCTCAAGATGGGTAATGGAGCAAAAGTTGCTGTATTAGCTGTTGGTGAGGTCGCCCTACATCTGCCTAGTGGAGCTTTTATTGCATTAGATGCATGTTATTTTGTTCCTTCTATTATCAAAAACATTATCTCCATTTCATGTTTAACAGTTAGTGGATATAAATTTGTTTTTGAGAACAATGGTTGTTCGATATTATTAGATGATAAGATCATCACGAAAGGAACATTGCATAATGATTTATTTATGTTAGACACCACTCCACATATCATGAATGTAAATGTGTCCAAAAGGAAACGAGATGAGTTGAACAGTGCATACCTGTGGCATTGTAGGCTAGGTCACATCCATGAAAGAAGGATTCAAAAGTTACTAAATGATGGATATCTAGATCCATTCGACTATATGTCTTATGCAACTTGTGAGCCTTGCATTCGTGGAAAATTAACCAACTCTCCATTTAGTGGAACTGGAGAGAGAGCCACTGAGTTGTTGGAACTCATACATAGTGATGTATGTGGACCCATGTCAACTCATGCCATTGGAGGTTACTCCTACTTCATTACATTTACTGATGATTTCTCAAGGTATGGATATGTGTACTTAATGAAGTACAAGTCCGAGGCCTTTGAGAAATTAGGAGAGTATAAGAATGAGGTGGAGAACCAGACTGGAAAGAGTATCAAAACTCTTCGATCAGATCGAGGAGGTGAGTACTTAAGTACAGAGTTTACTCAGTTCCTCAAGGACCATGGGATATTATCCCAATGGACACCTCCTTACACACCTCAGCTCACTGGTGTCTCTGAAAGGAGAAATCATACTTTATTAGATATGGTACGGTCCATGATGAGTTTCGCTGACCTACCCATCTCATTCTGGGGATATTCCCTAGAAACCGTAGCTTACCTTCTGAACAGAGTTCCAACTAAGTCGGTAGTGTCTACACCATATGAGATATGGAAAGGGAAGAAGCCTGATCTTAAGGTTGTTAAGATTTGGGGCTGCCCTGCCCACCTTAAAAGACACAACCCCGATAAGTTAGAATCAAGGATAGAGCGATGCATATTTGTGGGATACCCCAAGGAAACTTGTGGGTATTATTTCTATCATCTCGAGGACCAAAAGGTCTTTGTAGCTAAGAGAGCAGTGTTCCTTGAGAAGGAACACATTCTTGGCAGAGACAGTGGGAGAATGATAGAGTTGAGCGAAGTTAGAGAACCAAGCTCAAGCACCACTCTACAGCCCGAGTCTGTTCAGGTACCTAATACACAAGTTTCAACTTTACGCAGGTCTGATAGAGTATCTCATCCTCCTGAGAGATATGTGGGACATATTAGAGGAGAGGATGTAGAGGATATTGATCCTCAGATCTACGAGGAGGCTATTATGAGTATAGACTCCGGGAAGTGGTAAGAAGCCATGAATTATGAGATGGATTCTATGTACTCCAATAAGGCTTGGAACCTAGTTGATGCGCCCGAAGGTATTGTACCCATCGGTTGCAAATGGATCTTTAAGAAAAAGATCGGAGTAGATGGAAAGGTAGAGACCTATAAAGCAAGGCTAGTGGCTAAAGGGTATCGTCAAAGGCAAGGTGTTGACTACGATGAAACCTTCTCACCCGTAGCAATGCTAGAATCCATCAGAATTCTATTGGCTATTGCAACACATTATGATTATGATATCTGGCAGATGGATGTGAAAACCGCATTCCTTAATGAGAACCTCGAGGAGGAGGTGTATATGATGCAACCTGAGGGATTCGTGTCCAAGAACTGCCCAGATAAGGTGTGTAGGTTGCTTAAATCCATTTATGGACTAAAGCAAGCTTCCTGAAGTTGGAACATAAGATTTGATGAGTCAATCAGATCTTATGACTTCGTTAAGAACGAAGATGAGCCTTGTGTGTACAGGAAGGTAAGTGGGAGCGCTATCACCTTTTTGGTGTTATATGTGGATGATATCCTCATCATTGGGAATGACGTAGGAATGATATCCACAGTAAAGACTTGGTTATCTAGACACTTCTCCATAAAGGACTTAGGGGAAGCATCCTATATCTTGGGGATTAGTATCTATAGAGATAGATCCAAGAGGATGCTTGGCTTGTCCTAGTCCAAGTACATAGAAACCATTGTCAAAAGGTTTGACATGGAAAATTACCAGAAGAAAGGGCAAACATGAATATGATACCTTATGCCTCAGCAATAGGGTCTATCATGTATGCCATGCTATGTACTAGGCCTGATATAGCGCATGCTCTGAGTGTCATGAGCAGGTATCAGGCGGATCCAGGCTTGGAGCACTGGAAAGCAGTAAAGTGTATCCTTAAGTACTTGAGAAGGACTAAGGATCTTTTACTAGTATATGGAGGTAATAGCCTTAAGGTTGAAGGCTACACTGACTCAAGTTTTCAGTCTGATGTCGATGATAGCAAGTCGAATTCAGGGTATGTGTACACCTTGAATGGAGGAGCAGTGTGCTGGAAGAGTTCCAAGCAAGATACCACTGCTGACTCGACCATAGAGGCGGAGTACATTGCTGCATCGGATGCAGCAAAGGAGGGAGTCTGGGTGAAGAAGTTCATCACAGATTTGAGAGTCGATACAGATAGCGACAAGTCGACTTCCTTATATTGCGATAACTACGGGGCGATTACTCAAATAAGGGAACCCGGGTCTCATCAGAAGTGTTCTGAGGAGGTTCCAACTTATCAGAGAGATCGTAACCCGAGGAGATGTAGTAGTGGAAAGAGTTCCATCCGAAGATAACATTACAGATCCACTGACAAAGCCGTTGTCTCAGATTGTCTATGAGCGTCACAGGAGTCTGATGGGGATCAGACACATAGGTGATTGGCTTTAGGTCAAGTGGGAGATTGCTAGTCATATGTGCCCAGCAAGCCAATCATGTGAGTGATGGCACGTGTGACTTGATACATAATCTTTTTGCTTATTATATTTTGGCGTATATCACTTTATAACAATTGCATATGTGCATATATATATTGTGATGTCCTTGGATTTGTGCAATGAGAATCGGATCGTGATGAGATCACGATAATGAGATCGATTCACCTTTAAACACATATCCTAAATAATCCCGGTTATAGGTTACTCGAGAGGGACATCGTGATAACCGGATAGACTGGTGTGCTGTATACCCGTCCATATGATGGATGCAGCTGGTCTCATAGCTGCTCGTGTAGGGACACTAGGGATACAGTACAGGTGCTCATTGGAGAATGAGTTCACTGATTGATCCGTTTACGGAATGCTGGATGGTTGATGATGCCTTATTGTCAGACAGCGATTCCGTAGTCCTAGTGGTGTATCTGGTCCTTAGACTTGAGACACCAAGGATGTCCTGTATGAGTGCTCCACTCTTTGATACCAGACTTATAGGTTTGGCTGTCCCCAGATCTAGTACAGCTGGTCATTGGGAGTGGTAGTCGACCTTACGAGGGCTATTGAGTGTCAATAGAGGATCATCCACTCTCGGCGTCATGAGAGGAATATCCTATGTGTTCTTGCTCAGACAAATCCCTGGCCAGGGTCATTCGGGTTGAGAGAGAAAGAGTTCTCCGGGAGAATCCAATTAGAGCGAGACTCGAGTAGAAACCGTATGGGTCTGACAACACCATGCTCGATATACGGTCTCTGGGATATTAGATGGATGAGGGACTATAGGTACATGGTAACTGAGGATAAATAGGTCCAATGGATTGGATTCCCCTGTATTGTCTAGGGACAACGGCGTAGTGGCCTAGTACGTCCGTAGTCGATGAGTCGAGTGAATTATTACAGAGATAATAATTCACTGAGTTAGAAGGAGTTCTGACAGGTATGACTCACGGCCAGCTCGATATTGGGCCTAGAGGGTCACACACATATGGTAGGCATTGCGATGAGTAGAGATTCGGATATGAGATATCCGACGGAGCCCTTGTCTTATTGGATGCAGATCCAATACCCACTAGGGAAGGACCCATTAGGGTTTGACACAGGATCTCTATAAATAGGAGGGATTCACAGCCTCATAGGCTAGAGTCTTTGCTTGCCTTTCCTATTCTCCTCTCTCTCTCCACCTCAGAGTAGGTCTGGAGTTTTGAGGAGCGTCGTCGCAACCCTGCTATGTGGATCACCGCTAGAGAGGAGGACGCTTGACCTCCTTCACCCTCTCCTAAGGATCTGCAAGGAAACATGGATATACGATCTCCCTAGGTAATACAATCTCTATACGCAGTTTTGTGTTTTGCGGATTTTTGCGCACCAATCTTCGCACGACGACGAACATCTTTTTGGGAATCGGGGATTTTGTTTTTCTTGTTCTTCCGCTGCGCATATGATGTCGCCCCCCAATGATTTCCCAACAAAAATTGTTGACGCAAAAACAAGGAAGGGCAGCAATAGTTATTGCCCTCGATCTGCGTGTGTGTAGCGCAGCCGAAGGCGGGAAGCACAGGGGCTGCGTCTGCAGCAGTCGGCCGGTGGCCTGCTTGTAGCGGGCTTGCGTCCGGCAGGGCTGGCAGCCCGCGGGCAAAGGCGCCTGCGACCGCTTCTCCCGCGGGGTGAGGCGCCGCTGCTCTCGCGGGCGAAACCCCCCCCCCCCCCACTCCCCCACAGGGGCGGCCGCCCGACGGGACAGCACCGCCTGCTGGCGTTGCCCCGCCGGCAGAACCGCCTGCGGGGGCGCCCACCTGCAGCGGCAGCGTCGCCAGCGGGCGTGCCGCCTGCAGGCGAGGGCAGTGCCCTCGCCCCGCCGCACAGGCCGCCGCCAGCAGGGTGGCGGCGGCGGCAGCAGTAAGAGGGAATTAGGGTTTTGGGCAAAAAGATAGTTTTGCCCCTGTGAATTTGAGAAATTCTAGTTTCTGTCTTTTATCTAAATTATGAAAATACCCTTAGGAATTGAGAAATTTCCTACATGTCTCTGATTTCAGAAAATATTAATTAATTAAAAAGTTTAGTTGATTATTATTTTTATTATTATCTAGTAGTCCTACATGATGATGATTATTTATACATGTGATGTATGATGTGTAGACGGATGATCATAGACCGTGTGATGTGTGCACTTGTGATTATTATTATTGAGGTATGCGTGCCTCCATTATATTTCTCGTTTATTGTCGGGTCTTCGTGCCTATGATTAAGTTGTAATCACATGAGGAGTCACAGCGGGAGCGTGGATAAGATAGCGGGACCCACGAGACGGACGATCGTGATGCATGAAGATGCATCAAGATGTCGACGGAACCGACGAGGATGAGATGGATGATCACAGGGCATGGAGATGCACTATTGCATATATAGATCTTGATGTGAGTGATTAGGCCTACTGGCTCGGGCCTAATCATATTAGGTTGTGGTCCATGATCATCTAGTGTGATTGTTTATACACATACTAGATATGTATATATATTTGCATGCGATATAGATATATATTAAATATGTATATGTGTGACATGTCATATTAGGAGACCAAATCATAGAAATATCTCTCGATAATATTAAGTCAGTAAACGTGAGGCAATTAGATTGACCCACGTGGCCTTCCATCGTTATAAGTTGGAACCGATTCCCGGTGTAGGTTGAGTTGGTCGAGTCCCTCGAGACTCACCTATATCGCGATTCGCTATCTTGCTTTTGACATAGAGATGTCACCGGTGACCTGAGGGCATGGTATGCTTGGTCGAGTCCCTCGAGGGTATATCATCAAATCAGACTCATCTTGTAACGAAGGTGTTGACTTAACCGAGCATCATGGTTGGTCGAGTCCCTCGAGGCCATGGTGATTCGGAGGCCGAACAGGACGGGAATCACAAGGAGTTGTGATCGGCAAGAGTTGCCTACCTTTTAGGCTTAGTGTGATTGGTCGAGTCCCTCGAGGTTACACTAAGACGCTGATTGGATCCTGATCCCCAATAGAAGTTTGCCGGAGACTTCCGTTTCACGTGTTGAGGGTGTCGCGTGACTCGTTAGTAAAATAGTGGGAGCATATTAAGATAGAAGTCCATATCTTGATAGTTTATTTCTTGCAAAATCTGTATGTTATTCATTTCTACTGCATCTTTATTTTCAGAAAATGTTGCTTTCAAATCCCTTACGTGGCATACTTGATGTCAACCGCTCACTGGTCCAAATTATACGGATTGGCTCTGTAACTTGAGAATTGTTCTCACAGTGGAGAAAATTGTGTACGTCCTTGATACAGTGATGCCTACGCCCGAAGAAGGGGCAAGCGAGGATGAGATCGCTTGCTACGTGAAGTACATTGATGACTCCACTCTTGCTCAGTGCTATATGTTGGGCTCTATGACTCTTGAGTTACAGAGACAACATGAAAAGATGGATGCCAGATCCATTCTCCTACATGTCCGCAAATTGTTTGAGGAACAGGGAAGGACTCAGCGATATAAGATATCCAAGAGCCTCTTCCGAGCTAGGATGACTGAGGGGACACCGGTTCAGAACCATGTCCTAAAGATGATTGAGTGGATAGAGAAACTCACAGGTCTAGGAATGGTCCTAGAGGATAGCTTGTGTGT
This sequence comes from Musa acuminata AAA Group, assembly GCF_036884655.1. Lineage (NCBI taxonomy): Eukaryota > Viridiplantae > Streptophyta > Magnoliopsida > Zingiberales > Musaceae > Musa > Musa acuminata. The sequence goes on from NC_088349.1 coordinate 23,968,723, forward strand.
GGACATTGTGCTTCAGTCCCTACCAGATTCCTTTTCATAGTTCATAATGAATTTTAATATGAATAAGCTTAAGGTGACTCTCCCAGAGCTCCTCAATATGTTGAGGGAGGCAGAGAGTACTATTAAGAAAGAGAAGCCAGTTCTCTACACTGGTGAGACCAAAAAGAAAAGGAAAGCAGAAAGGTCCCTTAAGAAGGGAAAGGGCAAGGGAAAACCAGGTAAAGCAAAGGTTGCTAAGAAAGACCCAGCAAAGGACAAAGGCCAGTGCTTCCACTGTGGTAAAGATGGACATTGGAAGAGAAACTGCAAAGAGTACCTTGCAGAAAGAGCGAAATAGAAGCTTGGAGAAGCTTCAGGTACATTCATGATCAATCTCCAATTGTTAGATTTTTGTGATAGTGCATTGGTATTGGATACCAATATTGCTTATCACATCTACAATTTATTGTAAATTCTAGCAAAGTTGAGGGGAGATTGGCGAGAGAAATATTGCATAAAGGTTTATTTATGTTAGACACTACTCCACATATCATGAATATAAATGTGTCCAAAAGGAAACGAGATGAGTTGAACAGTGTATACCTGTGGCATTGTAGGCTAGGTCACATCCATGAAAGAAGGATTCAAAAGTTACTAAATGATGGATATCTAGATCCATTCGACTATGTTTCATATGCAACTTGTGAGCCTTGCATTCATGGAAAACTGACCAACTCTCCATTTAGTGGAACTGGAGAGAGAGCCACTGAGTTGTTGGAACTCATACATAGTGATGTATGTGGACCCATGTCAACTCATGTCATTGGAGGTTACTCCTACTTCATTACATTTACTAAAGATTTCTTATGGATATGTGTCCTTAATGAAGTACAAGTCTGAGGCCTTTAAGAAATTCAGAGAGTATAAGAATGAGGTGGAGAACTAGACTGGAAAGAGTATCAAAACTCTTCGATCAGATCGAGGAGGTGAGTACTTAAGTACAGAGTTTACTTAGTTCCTCAAGGACCATGAGATATTATCCCAATGGACACATCCTTATACACCTCAGCTCAATGGTGTCTCTGAAAAGAGAAATCGTACGTTATTAGATATGGTACGGTCCATGATGAGTTTCACTGACCTACCCATCTTATTCTATAGATATGCCCTAGAGACCACAGCTTACCTTTTGAACAGAGTTCCAACTAAGTCGGTAGTGTCTATACCATATGAGATATGGAAAGGGAAGAAGCCTGTAGTGTCTATACCTTAGAGACCACAGCTTACCTTTTGAACAGAGTTCCAACTAAGTCGGTAGTGTCTATACCATATGAGATATGGAAAGGGAAGAAGCCTGATCTTAAAGTTGTTACGATTTGGGGCTGCCTTGCCCACGTTAAAAGATACAACCCCGATAAGTTAGAATCAAGGACAGAGCGATGCAAATTTGTGGGATACCCCAAGGAAACTTGTGGGTATTATTTCTATCATCTCGAGGACCAAAAAGTCTTTGTAGCTAAGAGAGCAGTGTTCCTTGAGAAGGAACACATTCTTGGCGGAGACAGTGAGAGAATGATAGAGTTGAGCGAGGTTGGAGAACCAAGCTCAAGCACCACTCTACAGCCCAACTCTGTTCAGGTACCTAATACACAAGTTTCAATTTTACGCAGGTCTGATAGAGTATCCTATCCTCCTGAGAGATATGTGAGACATATTAGAGGAGAGGATGTTGAGGATATTGATCCTCAGACCTACGAGGAGGCTATTATGAGTATAGACTCCGGGAAGTGGCAAGAAGCCATGAATTTTGAGATGGATTCTATGTACTCCAATAAGGTTTGGAACCTAGTTGATGCGCCCGAAGGTATTGTACCCATCGGTTGCAAATGAATCTTTAAGAAAAAGATTGGAGTAGATGGAAAGGTAGAGACCTATAAAGCAAGGCTAGTGGCTAAGGGGGATCGTCAAAGACAAGGTGTTGACTATGACGAAACCTTCTCACCCGTAGCAATGCTAAAATCCATCAGAATTCTATTGGCTATTGCAGCACACTATGATTATGAGATCTAGCAGATGGATGTGAAAACCGCATTCCTCAATGGGAACCTCGAGGAGGAGGTGTATATGATGCAACCTAAGGGATTCGTGTCCAAGAACTGCCCAGATAAGGTGTGTAGGTTGCTTAGATCCATTTATGGACTAAAGCAAGCTTCCCGAAGTTGGAACATAAGATTTGATGAGGCAATCAAATCTTATGACTTCGTTAAGAACGAAGATGAGCCTTGTGTGTACAGAAAGGTAAGTGGAAGTGCTATCACCTTTTTGGTGTTATATGTGGATGACATCCTGATCATTGGGAATGATATAGGAATGCTATTCACAGTAAAGGCTTGGTTATCTAGACACTTCTCCATGAAGGACTTAGGGGAAGCATCCTATATCTTGGGGATTAGAATCTATAGAGATAGATCTAAGAGGATGCTTGGCTTGTCCTAGTCTAGGTACATAGAAACTATTGTCAAAAGGTTTGACATGAAAAATTTCAAGAGAGGTCTCATACCGATAAGACATGGGATATCACTTTCTACGAGTAAGTCCCCAAAGACTCCAGAAGAAAGGGCGAACATGAATATGATACCTTATGCCTCAGCAATAGGGTCTATCATGTATGCCATGCTATGTATTAGGCTTGATATAGCGCATGCTTTGAGTGTCACGAGTAGGTATCAGGCGGATCCAGGCTTGGAGCACTGGAAAGTAGTAAAGTGTATCCTTAAGTACTTGAGAAGGACTAAGGATCTTTTACTAGTATATGGAGGTAGTAACCTTAAGGTTGAAGGCTACACTGACTCAAGTTTTCAGTCTGATGTCGATGATAGCAAGTCGAATTCAAGGTATGTGTACACCTTGAATGGAGCAGCAGTGTGTTGGAAGAGTTCCAAGAAAGATACCACTGCTGACTTGATCACAGAGGCGGAGTACATTGCTACATCAGATGCAGCAAAGGAGGGAGTCTGGTTGAAAATGTTCATTACAGATTTGGGAGTCATGTTGGGTAGCGAGAAGTCGACTTCTTTATATTGCGACAACTATGGGGCGATTACTCAAATAAGGGAACCCGGGTCTCATCAGAAGTGTTCTGAGGAGGTTCCAGCTTATCAGAGAGATCTTAACCCGAGGAGATGTAGCAGTGGAAAGAGTTCCATCCGAAGATAACATTGCGGATCCACTGACAAAGCCGTTGTCTCAGATTGTCTTTGAGCGTCACAGGGGTCTGATGGGGATCAGACACATAGGTGATTGGCTTTAGGTCAAGTGAGAGATTGCTAGGCACAGGTGCCCAGCAAGCCAATCACGTGAGTGATGGCATGTGTGACTTGATACAGAATCTTTTTGCTTATTATATTTTGGCATATATCACTTTATAACTATTGCATAAATGCATATATATATATATATATATTGTGATGTCCTTGGATTTGTGCAATGGGAATCGGATCTTGATGAGATCACGATAATGAGATCGATTCACCTTTAAACACATATCCTAAATAATCCCGGTCATAGGTTACTCGAGAGGGACATCATGATAACCGGACAGACTGGTGTGCTGTATACCCGTCCATATGATGGATGTAGTTGGTCTCATAGCTGCTCGTGTAGGGACACTAGGGATACAGTACAAGTGCTCATTGGAGAATGAGTTCACTGATTGATCCGCTTACGGAATGTTGGATGGTTGATGATGCCTTATTGTCAGACAACGATTCTGTAGTCCTAGTGGTGTATCTGGTCCTTAGACTTGAGACACTAAGGATGTCCTGTATGAGTGCTCCACTCTTTGATACCAGACTTATAGGTTTGGCTGTCCCAGATCTAGTACAACTGGTCATTGGGAGTGGTAGTCGACCTTACGAGGGCTATTGAGTGTCGATAGAGGATCATCCACTCTCGGCGTCATCAGAGGAATATCCCATGTGTTCTTGCTCAGACAAATCCCTAGCCAGGGTCATTCGGGTTGAGAGAGAAAGAGTTCTCCGGGAGAATCCGATTAGAGCGAGACTCGAGTAGAAACCGTATGGGTCTGACAGCACCATGCTCGATATACGGTCTCTAGGATATTAGATGGATGAGGGACTATAGGTACACGGTAACTGAGGACAGACAGGTCCAATGGATTGGATTCCCCTGTATCGTCTGGGGACTACGACGTAGTGGCCTAGTACCTCCGTAGTCGATGAGTCGAGTGAATTATTACAGAGATAATAATTCACTGAGTTAGAAGGAGTTCTGATAGGTATGACTCACGACCAGCTCGATATTGGGCCTAGAGGGTCACACACATATGGTAGGCATTGCGATGAGTAGAGGTTTAGATATGAGATATCCGACAGAGCCCTTGTCTTATTGGATGCAGATCCAATACCCACTAGGGGAGGACCCATTAGGGTTTGACAGAGGACCTCTATAAATAGGAGGGATTCAGAGCCTCATAGGCTAGAGTTTTGAGGACCTCTATTCTCCTCTCCCTCTCCACCTCAGAGCAGGCCTGGAGTTTTGAGGAGCTTCGTCGCAACCCTACTGTGTGGATCACCGCTAGAGAGGAGGACGCTTGACCTCCTTCACCCTCTCCTAAGGATCTGCAAGGAAACAGAGATATACGATCTCCCTAGGTAACACAATCTACTCTATACGCAGTTTTAAGTTTCGTGGATTTTGCGCACCAATTTTCGCACGACGACGAACATCTTTTTGAGAATTAGGGATTTTGTTTTCTTTTTCTTCCGTTGCACATGTGATGTTGCCCCCAAGATTTCCCAACAAGAACCCTTACGAATTCTAAGCTTGGGGTTGATCTCTTTAGGGGGTCGATCTCCTTGGAACTCTATAAGGGTTCCTTCCTCCAAGTTGCTACTCAAAGGCTGCTAAAAGGATTTATCTATTTTTTATTAAAAAAGGATGAATACATGACTATTTATAGGGCTTCTAAACCCCAACTCCTAATAGGACTCCTACTCAAGACTCCTAATCAATTAGGACTCCTACTCAAAGCTCATAATAGGACTCATACTCAAGACTCCAACTCCTAATGCTTATCTAAGAAGCAACCTCCAAACTAATCCTATCCTTAGCCGGCCTCTTTCTCTTTTTAATAAGGGTCAGCTAGGTTGGTTTTATATAAATACCTCTGTCAATAAAACTTAATTAGAACTCTCCTAGTTAGAGTCCTAACAAATTGGTTATAAGCTAGGATCTCACCTTCAGGTTGAGTTGATTGGATGGTTTATGGTGATTGTCATATGTCATAGAAACATTCATCTGGAGCTGTCGATTTGTGTTAAGAGTCCCATTGGCAATTTTGCCTATCATGATATCTCTTTAAAAGACTTCTTTCGTGAAATGATGTGAGGGTTATCCTCGGTTCCCATGGAGCACTGAAAGGTTTTTCCTCTCTATTTCAGCCTCCATAGCACACTAAAATAGTTATCATATCTGAAATACTGTCATATTATACTACTGTATCATATGTCATCATTCCCATTCTTTAGATTGCTATTTGTTAGAGTAAATTTTAAAATTTGAAACTAGAAGCTGTTTAGGATCTAAGCAAAATTCTTCTTCAAACTAGTCTAAGGTAGAACTCATCAAGTCAAACCTTCAAACACCATAAAAATTACATCAAATTTTATTTTTTATAATATCCCTTAGATATTAAGTTAAGTATTTAGTCAGAAAAGTTTAACTAATATTGTGTGTTAGATATTCTTGTGTAGCTTTTTTTATAGTTGTTGTCTTGGGGGGCTGTTCAATAACAGGTATGGTAATTGAAACATAAGAATTTATTATAATTGTACTTCATTATTGTTGAGTTGTTATATCCATCTATTACACTAGTTAAAATCACTATCAACTAGTGTTGGACTATTATGTCAATTCTGTTGAATCTCAGATTTTGATGACGAAATTAATTGATAAAGTTATGATTTAATGTGCATTTGAGTAATGTGTTTGAGTGATGTAGAACTAACTTCGATCATGAAAAGATAAATTGATTAAAGTAGGAGAATTAAACATAGGGTCGGAGTGGAATATATCAGAAGATTGGACATCGGGTCGGAGGATTGGTCGAAGTGCCGAAAGAAAGACTTCATGCCATAAGTTCGAGCTTCGGGCTAGAAGAATCAGATATTGTACCAAGATCAGATGTTCCGGGAGTCAACATGTCGAAGGATCGGATAATACATTGAAGGTTCGGACGAAGCGCCCGATGAACCAATGACATACCAGACAATATAGGATTCGTGTTTGTAATCATTTGTCTATATTTAAGGAGTTTAGGGGGCTAATTAAGTTAGCTTTTGGTGTAATCATGTTAACTCAATTAGGGAACAATTGGGCCTAAATTGAGACTGATTTGGGCTCATTGGGAGGCCCGTTTAGTGACTCAAAAGTTGGGTCAGGTGGTGACACCGCCAAACTAGCAGTGGAATTACCTATGAGCTAGAAAAGTTAAGAACATACTTTTTTAAGCTGTTAGGCAGTGGTACCACCCAGACTGGGTGATGGTACCACCCAGACTAGTTGATGGCATCGCCCAATGCCAATGTGTCAGGTGGTGGTACTATCAGACTAGGTAGTGGTACCGCGCAATGTTAGACTGATAGGTAATGGTACCACCCAATACTTACGGTAGTACTACGAGTACCCTGAAAACCCAGGATGAGACAATTTTAGCTCCAAATTTGATTCCATTTGGGGCCTATAAATACTCGACTCATCCCTGCTTGGTTTACACATGAACTGAGAATAAAAACTTAAGAAAACACTATTGTAACCCTTTGTGAGTTCCCCTCCTCTTGTTCTAAGTTTAGATTTCTATTTAAGAGAGGTGTGAGTGGCTTGTAAATGTTTTCTTCTAAACCTATGAAAAGGAGAAAGGGTTGTAACGGGGTAATTAGTCTTCATCCATTGAAAGAAGACTATTAGTGAATATTGGTAGCCTCGATGGAAGAGGAATCAAGAGTGGACGTAGGTCGTGATGACCGAACCACTATAAACTCGGGGTGTATTTCTATTCTGCTTTTCATTCTTATATTGCAAACTGATTTAAATGTATACTACTCTTACTTGTTCACTACGCTTATGAATGTTTTTAAGTCAAACATATTTTCGATATGATTTTTCATCGAACAAAAGTTTTCGAATCGTCAAAAGTTTTCGAAAGCACTACTAATTCACCCCCCCTCCTTAGTGCCGATATGGTCTTTTCTCTTCGCTATTTGACTTATCCATATAAACCATGATATGTCACTTGACTTCTTGATGTTTACAACTTGATTTTCATATATACAACTCTTTTGTATGTATGGTTGTATACCTTATGTTATGTTTGAAAATTAATGTAAAGGGAAAATATTTACAACATTGTATTATTCCCTTCCTTTTGACAATGACAAAGGGGGATAAAGTCTTGCTAGTTTGCACATCGCAAAGAAAAGAAAATTTGCTAGCTTGTAGATCACAATGAAAAACAAAATTGCTAAACTTGCACATCTCGAGAGAAGCAAAGAATTGCTAGCTTGCACATCTCAAAAGAGAAGCAAGAATTGCTAACTTGTATATCGCAAAGAAAAACAAAATTGCTAAACTTGCATATCTCAAGAAAAGTAAAGAATTGCTAGCTTACACATATCAAAAGAGAAGCAAGATTTGCTAGCTTAGCACATCTAAAGAGAAGCAAAATGGCTAAACTTGCACATCTCTAAAACTTGCTAGCTTGCATGTTCTAAAGTGATGTAAAATTTGCATGTTTAAAATAACTTGATAGTTGTGCTTCTCCTTTTTATGGATGACAAAGGGGGAGAAATTATGATGATGATTTCAAATTTGAATCATGCATGGTATAGTATACTTTAATATTTTGAAATTATGATAGTTTTAAATTATGCAAGCAATAATATTGTTTCAACTTGAATTCAAAGGTTATCACTCTTTTTGAATCCAAGTTTACTTTATTTCGATATGACATATTGATAGGGAGATTTTAGTTTAAATTCCATCATCAATTGGTTATCATTATCAAAAAGGGGTAGATTGTTAAATCTCAAATTTTGATGATGAAATCAATTGATGAAGTTATGATCTAATATGCGTTTAAGTGATATAGGACTAACTTCGATCATGGAAAGATAAATCGATTAAAGCAGGAGAATCGAATGTTGGGCCAGAGTGAAACATGTTAGGAACGAATCGACACTAGGGGAGGGGAGAGGGGGGGGGGGGGGGGGTGAGTTACTGCAGTAGTAAAAACATCGATTTCGGAAAATATTCGTTCATTGAAAACCAATCGGAAAGATGTTAACTTAAAAACACTTTTGTAAGTGTGTAATGAGGAAGTAGAGTAGTGAAGGAAGTTTGCAATAAGGTAAATTGCACAAATAAAAATGCAAACTAGATTTTTATAGTGGTTCGGTCGTCGTGACCTACAATCCACTCTATTGATTCCTCTTCCGTCAAGGCCATTGACATCCACTAATGATCTTCCTTCAATGGGCAAAGATCAACTACCCTTTAATACTCTTTCTCCTTTTCACGGGTTTAGGAGACAACCCTTACAACCTCTCTTTCTTAGACCTCACTTCTCCCTCTAGAGGAACTTTCTAAATACTAGGAAGAAGGGACTCTAAATCCTAAGGGAGATTCCAATTTTTCTTTCCCCCTTTTTCAACTTAATTTCATTCTCAATTCTTACTACTCCATGCAAAGAATAGTTGGGGTGTTTATAGACCATAAATGATTTCAAAATTGGAGCAAAAAAAGGTATTATCCTGGGTTTCCCGGGTCTTGGCAATACCACCGCTTGTGTTGGGCGATACCACCACCTGCAGCATTAACACTGGGCAGTACCACAGCCTAGTCTAGCAGTATCATTGCTTGAGAGACTATGTCTGGGCGGTATCACCACCCAGATTGACAGTACCACCGCCTGACAGTCTCGGAGACTAAGTTTGGGCGGTACCACCGCTTGACATAGTCTCGGAGACTGTGCCACGATAATTCCACCTGTTTGGGTCACTATTTGGGCCTTTCACTTGGCCCAACACAGCCCAAACTTGGGCCTAGTTGGCCTCTAATTGAGTTAACCTAATTATATTCTAAACTGACTTAATTAGACTCTAAACTAACTTGATCTAGATATAATTAATTATAAGCGAATCCTATGTTGTCCGACATGTCATTGGTTCATCGACGCTTCGTCCAATCCTTCGGTGCATCGTCCTATATTGCGGTATTTTGCCTAATCGGCATGTTGACCTCCACAACTTCAATCTTCTTGGTGCAATGTCCGCTCTTCTTCGCCCGATGCCCTAACTTTTGTCAATACGTCGACCGATTCTTCGGCCTGACGTCTAATCTTTTGACACGTTCACTCCGACCCAACATCCGATTCTTCCTGCTTTAATTAATTTGTCTCTCCTTTATCGAAGCTAATCTTATGTCACTTAAACGCATATTAAATCATAAACACTCTCAATTGGCTTCATTATCAAAATCCGAGATTCAACAATCTCCCTCTTTTTGATGATGATAACCAATTGATGACAGAGTTTAAACAAACTCTCCCTATCAATATGTCATGTTGATAGAAACTTTGAAATCATAGTATTTCAACATTGCATGCAACATGAGTATTGAAATAACCAATATATCACATCATTGAATGCATCATAAAATCATGGATAATCAAAATATCCAAGTACATCATCCTATGCATGATTATACATTATCATATATCTTCTCCCCCTTTGTCATCAACAAAAAGGAGAAGTGCAATTAGTATATCTTTGAAACATAATTTTAAATCATTGCATTTATCATCATGCAAGTTAGCAAGTTTTTGAGATGTGCAAGTTTAGCATATATTTGCATCTTCTTGAAATATGCAAAATAGCGCTTTTGCTTCTCTAGAGATTGCAAGCTAGCAATTCTTGCTTCTCTTTTGAGATAGGTTTACAAGTTTTGCTTCTTGATATAGGCAAGATAGTAAATTCTTTCTTCTCTTTCAAGAAGTGTAAGCTAACAACAATTTTGTTTTTCTTTATGATGCATAAGCTGGCAAGTTTTTCTCCCCCTTTGTCATTGTCAAAAAGAAGGGAATAGTACAAAGTTATGAATACTAATGCTAGCAAATTTTCTCTTCCCCTTTTGTCTTGAAAGGAAGAAGAAAAATATGAAAGGAGAAGGGAAGAATTCAAAGGTACAAATATTTCAACCATCTCATAAACGAATGAAAAATCAAGTCATGAATTCAAAATTCCATGAATCATTTTTACAAATCTCCTTTTAAATAGAAAATGACCTTGATTCATTCAATAGAGAATTCAAATTATAATTACGAGAAATCAAGATCATAATTTCAATAATGCTTCTCTTTAATATATAGCAAAAAGAATTATAGGAGAACAATGAAAAATCTTGATTCATATAAAGAGAATATCATCTTATCATGATTTGATAAATATTCTCTTAAAAGAGTGAATCATACATGCATCAAGAAAGATTTTTCATGTTGAATATATCATCTCATTAGTTATATGAAAATAGATCCAAAATCAACATCAAAATCACTTTTCGAAAAATTTAATAAAGGCAACGTAGATAGATTCATATGAGAACTTGATTCATGCATAATATCTCAATTTAAAAAAAAGTTATAATTTCAAAAAAATCATGATTCATCTATAAAATTCTCTTCTTTAGTAAATGACAGCATACGAGATCAAATACAAGATCTTGATTCACAAAAAAATATCAAGTATCAAATATTGAGAAATCAAGATGATGAATTGGATTATTTTCCTCTTTAGTAAATGGCAAAGAGAAACATAAGAGATCAAATAAGAGATCTTGATTCATAAAAGATTTCATGTTATAAGTCTCGAGAAATTATGATTTCGATAAAACTCATTCAAATTCATCAAATCATTTTCATAGTCCAAGAGATTCACAAAAGCATAATATACATGGATTCATTAATTTTTTATTAAAAAATCAATAGAGATGGAAAATATATTCCTTTTTTATGTGTTTCATTTGAAGTTGTTTGTTTCAAGCATACCTTTGTCTTTTTATGCTAAATAAAATCAAGCATTAACGTTTAGGATCAGAAAATAAATTTCGTCATAAAAACCACCAAGAAATGTATAACACTTAAACATAAGACTTCTTCAAACAAGAGATTTGATTCATCATTTTAATTCCAATGATAATATATTGTTCTTTTTATGTGTTTCATTTTATCTGATTGATTTCACATACGTGTGCTTAAGTTTTTCATATGAAAACCATCCATAATGTTTAAAATAAAAAAGCAATGCAAAATCATCATGCATAATTAAATCATTAAATTATCAAACATGATTTCATTAAACATAAAGTATTTAATTTTAATATTTTATTCCTTTATCATAAAATATGCAATTGTCATGATAAAAAAAATATATATTTAAAACTAATCATGAAAAGCTCTAAGTAATCTTATGGTAAGGAAAAAATATATTCGATTGAGTCGCTTATCTTGTTGATGAAAGCCGTCAAAGCGCAGTTCGCCACCTTGGCCTTATTAGTTTGCTCCTCGTCTTTAGATGAGCTCGATTCATCTCAAGCCATCTTGAATGTTTTCTTCTTCTTTTGTAGCTTCTTCTTTTTAGGTTCATTTTTGTTATTTGATTCTTGTTTTAAGTACTTTCTAAGTTTTATTGTGAGAAGTTCAAGGTCATCATTATCATCACTTGAGTTATCACAAGTGGTATTCTATTATTCGAAGTGTCAAATCCTTCCTGTTCTTTGGAAGGTGGTTCTCATGTTCATCATATTCAATATAAGTCATTTCATAGGTTATCAAAGACCCAATAAGTTCTTCAATCGAAAAATGGTTCAAGTTCTTTGATTCTTGTATTATTATTACTTTCGATTCTTAATTTTTAGAAAGAGATCTTAATATCTTGTTAACGAGTTCAAAATTAGAAAAACTTTTACTAAGACTTTTTAAACCATTGACGACATCTATAAAACGGGTGTACATATCTCCAACGATTTCGTTTGGTTTCATATGAAATAATTCAAAATCATGCATCAAAGTATTTATTTTAGAATCTTTTACTCTATTAGTGTCTTCGTGTGTGGTTTCAAGTATATACAAAATATCAAAAGCTATTTTGCAAGTAGAAACCCGATTAAACTCATTTTTGCTCAAGACACAAAATAGAGCGTTCATAGCTCTAGCATTTTTTTTAAAAAATTTCTTCGCCAAATCATTCCATTCTTTCATTGGAGTAAAAGACTTTTGAAAGCCATTTTTCATAATACTCCATAAATTTAAATCCAAAGAAAGCAAGAAAACTCTCATACGAGTTTTCCAATAAGTGTAGTCCGTCCCATTAAACATGGGAGGACGAATGAGAGAGTGACCCTCTTGACAGCCGAAAAGAGCCATTTCTCTTAGGTGTTAAACCAAATGAGAAATAACGAGGCTTTGATACCAACTGTTAGGAACGAATCGGAGCTAAGAGGGGGCGGCGGGGGTGGGGGGGGGGGGGGGGGGAGGCGGCGTGGGGGCGTGGGGTTGGGGTTGGTTGAATTAGTGCATCGGTAAAAACATCGATTTCAAAAAATATTCATTCGTTGAAAACCGATTAGAAAGATGTTAACTTAAAAACACTTACGTAAGCGTATAATGAGGAAGTAGAGTAGTGAAGGAAGTTTGCAGTAAGGTAAATTATACAAATAGAAATGCAAACCAGATTTTTATAGTAGTTCGGTCGTCGTGACCTACATCCACTCCGTCGATTCCTCTTTTGACGAGGCCACCGACATCCACTAACAATCTTCCTTCAATTGGAGAAGATCAACTACCCTTTTACACTCTTTCTCATTTTCACGGGTTTAGGAGATAACCCTTATAACCTCTCTTTCTTAGACCTCACTTCTCCCTTTAGAATAACTTTCTAAATACTAGGAAGAATGGACTCTAAATCTTAAGAGAGTTTTCAAATTTTCTTTCCCCCTTTTTCAACTCAATTTCATGCTTAATTCTTACTACTCCATATAGGAATAGCTGGGGTATTTATAGACCCCAAATGGCTTCAAAATTGGAGCAAAAAAAGGTCTTATCTTAGGTTTCCCAGGTTCTGGCGGTACCACCGCCTACAGCACTGACACTAGACGGTACCACCACTTGGGAGACTATGTCTAGGTGGTACCATTGCCCATACTAGTGGTACCACCACCTGATAGTCTCGAAGACTGAGTCTGAGCTGTGGTACCACCCGGACTAGCGGTACCACCTCTTGACACAGTCTCGGAGACTGTGCCATGATAGTTTCACCTGTTTGGGTCACTGTTTGAGCCTTTCACTTGGCCCAACACAGCCCAAACTTGGGCCTAGTTGGCCCCTAATTAAGTTGACCTAATTACATTCTAAATTGACTCAATTAGACTCTAAACTAACTTAATCTAGACATAATTGATTATAAACAAATCCTATGTTGTTCGGTATGTTATTGGTTCATCGGCGCTTCGTTAAATCCTTCAACGCATCGTCTTCTTTTGTGGCTTTTTGCCCAATCGGCATGTTAAATTCCGCAACTCCGATCTACTTGGTGCAATGTATGCTCTTCTTGGTCCTATGCCTAAACTCATGGTACGAAGCCTTTTACCGATATGTCGATCGATCCTTCAGCCCGACGTCCAATCTTTTGACATGTTCACTCCGGCCCAATGTCTGATTCCTCCTGCTTTAATCAATTTGCCTCTCCTTGATGGAAGCTAGTCCTACATCACTTAAACACACATTAAATCATAAATACTCTCTATTGGTTTCATCATCAAAATCCAAGATTCAACAGAATATGTCAGAAGATTGAACATCGGGCTGGGGGATCGATCGACGTGCCGACATAAGGACTTCATGTCATAAGTTCAGGCATCGGGCTGAAAGAATTGGACATTGTGCCCAGATTAGATGTTGCAGGAGTTAACATACTGAAAGATCAGACAATATACTAAAGGAGAGGACGATGAGCCGAAGGTTCGGATGAAGTGCCGGATGAACCAATGATATATCTGATAACATAGGATTTATGTTTGTAATAATTTGTTGACATCGAAGTAGTTTAGGGGGCTAATTGAGTTAGATTTTAATATAATCATGCTAACTCAATTAGGAGCCAATTGGATCTATGTTAGGATTGATTTGGGCTCATTGGGAGGCCCATTTAGTGATCTAAAAGTTGTGTTAGGTAGTGGTACCGCCAAACTATGAACTAGAAAAGTTAAGAACACACTTTTCCAAACTGTTAGGTGGTGGTACCACCTAGTGTCAGACCGATTGATAGTGGTATCGCCCAATACTAGCAGTGGTACTATCAATATCTTGAAAACCCATGATGAGACCATTTTGGCTCCAAATTTGAATCCATCTAGGACCTATAAATACCTCAGTCATCCCTACTCGGTTTACACATGAACTAAGAACAAAAACATAAGAAAACGCCATTGTAATCCTTTAAGAGTTCCCCTCCTCTTGTTCTAAGTTTAGATTTTTAAGAGAGGGGTGAGTGACTTGTAAAGGTTTTCTACTAAATCTATGTAATGAAAAAAGTGTTGTATGAGGGTAGTTGGTCTTCACCCATTGAAAGAAGACCATTTGTAAATGTCGATGGCCTTGACGGAAGAGGAATCGAGAGTAGATGTCGGTTGCGACGATCGAACCAATATAAACTCAGTTTGCATTTTTGATCTACTTTTCATTCTTATATTGTAAACTGATTGAACTATCTACTACTCTTACTTGTTCACTACACTTATGAATGCTTTCAAGTTAAATGTATTTCTGATATGATTTTTTATTGAACAAAAAATTTTAAATCGTTGAAAGTTTCTGAAAGCACTAATTCACGTCCCCTTATTAGTGCCGATATGGTCCTAACACATTCACCATGCTGTTTGTATGATAACGGATGCATGTTCGTACTCATTTTCCAGTTGATACTTACAAGGTGTAGTTACATAAGGTTGAGGTAGTGATAGAAAGTTGTTTATAAATAGCTCGCTCATGCCAGCTAGGTGGCTTGGCCACATGGAGATGAGGTGTTGAACACAAAGCGATAATGTTGGCATATAGTGTTGATAGATTAATCACATCATTTTTACTATAACACATATGCCCCCCCACTTCCCAAGCTGAGGAGCAAAATGGAATACGATGTTAAAGACAATGGGATGCTCAACTCGGTATATTATAGATTATTACTTTGATAGGACTTGATGGCATAGTGGGATGATATTGCCGAATATGATGATGTGATATGGTGATTATGCACAAAGGACCAATGAGGCCAAGTGTGATAGCAGAATAGGTTGGTACCTCTGGGTGTAGTGGCAGTAAGGACAGGTGTAGCAGTGCACAAAGGGCCGAAAGGCCGAGTATGGTGGCATGAAGGGCTAGTGGGGATGAGCACGATGTCACACAAACGGTCGGTAGGCTGGGTGTGATGGTGCATGGTGTTGAATCTTGGATTTTGATGATGAAATCAATTGATAAATTGTTTGATCTAATCTATATGTTGAGAAAAGTGTGCAGAATTAACTACGATAGCGGTAAGACATAAAGCAAATGATGTACTGGAGTCAAGATCAAGATTTCATTGGGAGCTCGAGAGTTTGTCGGAAGTTTTGCCGGAACTAACCAAGAAGTCCAAGAGCTCGCCAAAGAAGCTCATTGAAACTCGCTAAGAAGATCGTCGTGAAGTCCAAGAGCTTGTCGGAAGTCTGTCAGAACATTGCCGAGAGATCGTCGGAAGTTCGCTGGAAGATCGCCAAAAATTTGACGGAAGAACAATTGACATACCAGAACAAGAATGCTTTGTTAAATATCTTAATTATCATAGTTAGACCGTAAATTGAGTTAGGATTGGGAGGTATTCCGACTAACTCAGTTAGGGGCCAACTAGGCCCTTAACATGGCTGAATTGGGTCGGATTGAACAACTCATTCAACACCTGAAGTCACGATCGGTAGTGGCACCGCCAGTGCCGACGGTGGCACCGCTTGGGACTTGGTCTCCCAAGAGTTCTACACGGTGGTACTGCTCAGATTGGGCGATGGTACCACCGACAGTTAATGCTATCAAGTGGTGGTACCACTAGTGCTCAGTTCCAAGCTCTGTTAGGCAGTTATACTGCCCAGACTGAGTGGTGGTACTGTCCAGTGTCAATCTGCAGGTAGTAGTAACGCCCAATAATGGTGGTGGTACCGCCAGTACCCTGAAATCCGGGGATATGACACTTTTTAGCTCCAATTCAGAAGCCATTAGGGCCTATAAATACCATACCTTTTTTTGCATGAAAGGGAATGAAAGTGTTAACATAATCTTGAATTCTTGAGGTGTTAAAAGCATTGTAAAAGTGCAAGAGTTCTCCTCGTCCCTTTTTAAGTGTTGAAATTATTCAAGAGAGGTGTGAGGCTTGTAAGGGTTATCTCCTAAACCCGTGAAAAGGATAAAGTGTTGTAAAGAGGTGGTTGGTCTTTGCCTATTGAAGGAAGACCATTAGTGGGCGTCGGTGACCTCGACGGAGGAGGAATCGTAAGTGGATGTAGGTCACACCGACCGAACCACTATAAATTCTAGTTTGCATTTCTATTATTGCTATTTACTTACTTTGCATTAGTTTCACTTCCTTCTTACTTGGCTTTCACTACCCTTACGATCAAACACACCTTCAAGTTATCTTTCGAGATCATTTTTAACGTGTAAAGAATTTTAAACCATCATTTTAATCTACTGCACTAATTCACCCCCCCTCTTAGTACTGCTCTTGATCCTAACAATTGGTATTAGAGCTTGGTCACCCTTATTTGGTTTGAAACCTAAGAGAGATAACATTTGTCAAGAATCAAGAGGGTCATTCAATTACATGTCCTCCCATGTTCAATAGGATGGATTACACATATTAGAAGACTAGAATGAGGATCTTTCTAATTTTAATAGATTTTGAGTTTTGGAATCTTATGGAAAATGACTTTCAAAAGTCTTCTATTCCAATGAGCAATTAGAATGAGTTAGAGAAGAAGACTTTCGCTTTAAATGTCAAGGCTATGAATGTCTTGTTTTGTACTTTAGATA
Organism: Musa acuminata AAA Group; assembly: GCF_036884655.1. Taxonomy (NCBI): domain Eukaryota; kingdom Viridiplantae; phylum Streptophyta; class Magnoliopsida; order Zingiberales; family Musaceae; genus Musa; species Musa acuminata. The sequence goes on from NC_088349.1 coordinate 23,985,887, forward strand.
AAAACGAGTTCAATCGAGTGTCTATTTATGGAACGATTTTTGATATTTGGCACACGCTCAAAATCACTCACGAAAGCACTAGTAGAGTAAAGGAGTCACAGATAAATCTTTTAGTTCATACTTATGAATTGTTTCAAATGAAGCCAAGTGAGACTATTGTCGACATGTATACCCATTTTACGGATGTCGTTAATAGTTTAAAAGCTCTTGGCAAATATTTTTTAAACTTTGAACTTGTTAATAAAATCTTGAGATCCCTTCTAAAGAGTTGGGATCCTAAAGTAATGGTCATTCAAGAGGCTAAGGATTTAAACAACTTTCCTCTCGAAGAACTTATCAGGTCACTAATGACCTATGAGATGATTTGCAATGCTCATGAAGAGCTTGGGAACAATCTTCCAAAGAACATGAAGGATATGACACTAAGAACTCAAGAAGACCACTTGAAAGAAAATTCAAATGATGATGACTATGATTATGACTTGGCACTCTTGACAAGAAAGTTCAAAAAATTTATAAAGAGGAATAAATTAAAAAATAACACTAAAAATAAATTTGAACCCAAGAGAGAACAAGTTATATGCTATGAATACAAGAAGCCGGGACATTTCAAAAGTGAATGTTCCCAAGCAAAGAAGAAGCAACTAAAGAAGAAGAAGACTCTTAAAGCATCTTGGAACGACTCAAGTGCATCCGAAGAAGAGGAGCCAACCAACATAGAGTAAGTTGCTCACACACACTAATGGCTATTGGAGATGAGGTAAGCAGTTCATTAGATGCAAATTTATCATTCGATGAGCTTTTCAATGCTTTTTATGATTTATTTGATGAATGTAAATTAGTTAGTAAAAAATATAAATTATTAAAAAAAAAGCATGCTTCTCTTGTTAATGATTTAAATAGACTAGAAATTAAGCATGATAACAATTTAGCTCCTTTCACAAAATACAATGAATTAGAAACACTTAAAAAGGAAAACTTGCTACTCATATAAACCTTAGAAAAGTTTGAGGTTGGTAACAAATCTTTGAACATGATTCTTGCCAATAAGGGTCACGTTCATAGAAGAGGCGGAATTGGATTTGTGAGTAGCTCCCACCAAAATCCAACCACCTTTGTTAAAGGCCCTACCTTGCATATTTCACCCCAAAACAAATGCAACTTTTATTGTAAATTTGGACATATTGCATACAAATATTTATTTAAGAGATGTAATTCACACAAATTAATTTGGGTTCCTAAAGGAATCTTAAATTACTTAATGCAACATGATAAATTGTGTAGATTGATTTTTGAGGCACCCAAGGTCAAATGGGTACCTAAAAATCACTCTTTTTTGTAGAAATGTTTACCATTATAAGCTAGGAGCAAGAGATGGTACCTTGATAGTGGATGCTCAAGGCATATGACCGGATATGCATCTCAATTCTCTAAGCTCACTAGCCTAGACGAAAGGAATGTCACCTTCGGAAATAACAACAAGGGTAAAATCATTAGTAAAGGAATCATAGGTAACAAATCCAACTTTTTAATTGAAGATGTGTTGTTGGTTGATGGCTTAAAGCATAATCTTTTGAGCATTAGTCAATTGTGTGATAAAGGATCCATCATTAAATTTGAATCCAATGCTTGTATTATTGAAAAACTACTAAAAAATATATCTATGATTGCCCTAAAACAAAATAATATATACACTATCGACATTATTGATCTTTGTAATGAAATGTGTTTTTTGATTTTGAACGACGATACTTGGCTTTGGCATAGAAGATTAGGTCATGCTAGCATGAAACTAATATCTCAAATCTCATCTAAAGAACTTGTAAGAGACATTCCTCACATTAAGTTTGTTAAAGATAATGTGTATGATGCATGTCAACTAGGAAAACAAATAAAAGGTAGTTTCAAACCAAAAGATCAAATAAGCACCTCTAGACCAATATAATTGATCCATATGGATTTATTTAGACCAATTGATATATCAAGCCTAGGAGGTATCAAATACACCTTTGTAATTGTGGATGATTATAGTGGATACACTTGGACAGACTTCTTGGCACATAAAAGTGATTGCTTTAGGTATTTTTTAAAGTTTTGTAAACTTGTTCAAAATGCAAAAGGCTTTATGATTTCATCAATTCGGAGTGATCATGGTAGTGAATTTCAAAATCGTGATTTCCAAAATGTTTGTGAATCTAGTGGATACAACTATAATTTCTCTATTCCGAGAAATCCTCAATAAAATGGAGTAGTAGAAAGGAAAAATAGAAACTTACAAGAAATGACAAGAACCATATTGAACGAACGTAGCCTACCCAAATATTTTTGGGCTGAAGCCGTTAATACAACATGCTATGTCATAAATAGGGTTCTAGTAAGACCATTATTTTCCAAAAACTCCTTATAAATTGTGAAACAATAAAAAACACAATGTTTCATATTTTAAAGTTTTCGATTGTAAATGTTTTATCTTGAATGAAAAAGATGCCTTAGGAATGTTTGATGCAAAATTCGATCAAGGGATTTTTCTTTGCTATTCTTCTATTTCTAAAGTTTTTCATATTTTTAATAAAAGAACTTTGGTTATAAAAGAATCTATTCATGTTGTCTTTAACGAGGTTTTCGAATTTAAGAAAAATGAGTTTGATGATGATCTTAATTTTGATGCTTTGAATTTAAATGAACCTTCCCCTTCAACTAGCAACTTGGATGCATCTTCTTTAGAAAAATTCTTACCCATGGAATAGAAGTATGTAGATGCTCATCTTAAGGAGCTAATCATATAAGACACTTCAAAAGGGGTTCAAACTTGTTCTTCTCTTAAAAATTTTTATGGCAACGTCGCTTTTCTTTCTAAAATTGAACCTAAATGCATTGACGAGACCTTGAAAGATGATTCATAGGTTATCATAATGCAAGAAGAGTTGAACCAATTTGAAAAAAACGAGATGTGGAAGCTTGTTTCGAGGCCAAATGACCATTTAGTTATTGGTACTAAATGGGTCTTTAGAAACAAGCAAGATGAATTTGGTATCGTGGTTAGAAACAAGGCTAGATTAGTGGCCAAGAGTTTCAACCAAGAAGAAGGTATCGATTATGAAGAAACCTTCGCTCTTGTGGCACGATTAGAAAAGCCATAAAGATGCTCCTTGTCTATGCTAGTAGTAATAATTTTAAGTTATTTCAAATGAATGTTAAAAGTGCTTTTCTTAATGGCTTTATTTTTGAGAAAGTTTATGTTGAACAACCTCTTGGATTTGAGAATGATAATTTTTCGAATCATGTATTTAAATTGACTAAAGCTTTCTATGGATTAAAACAAGCCCCAAGGGCTTGGTATAAGAGACTTAACTCATTTCTTATCCAAAATAATTTCTCTAAAGGCAAGGTCGATACTACATTGTTTATTAAAAATTTTGAGAATAATTTCCTTGTTGTTCAAATTTATGTTTATGATATTATTTTTGGTTCTACAAATGAATCCTTATGTAAATCATTTGTCAATATGAGCCTAGAGTTTGAAATGAGTTTAATGGGGGAACTAACTTTCTTTTTTGGCTTACTAATCAAACAACTTAGTAATAATACTTTTCTTAGTCAAACAAAATATGCATTAGACTTACTAAAACAGTTTAATATGGATAGTTTAAAGGCTATTAATACTCCTATGAGTACCTCCACTAAGTTAGATATTGTCGAAAGTGGAGAAAGCTTTGATCAAAAAACTTATAGAGGTATGATATGTAGTTTATTATACCTCACTGCAACAAGTCCGGACATCATGTTTAGCATAGGACTTTGTGCTAGGTTTCAATCTAATCCTAAGCTATCTCATCTTAAGGCAGTTAAAAGAATTCTTAGATATCTTAAAGGAACCACTAATCTAGGATTATGGTATCCGAAATCTGAAAACTTTGAATTAATTGCTTATACTGATGCGGATTTTGCTGGATGTAGATTAGATAGAAAAAGCACATACCGAACATATCAATTCTTAGGTCATGCACTATTTTCTTAGTCTTCTAATAAACAAAACTCGATTGCACTATCTACGACCGAAGCCGAATACATAGTAGCTAGTGTATATTGTGCATAAGTCGTTTGGATAAAAAACACATTAGAAGATTATAGAATTTATCTTAAGAATATTCCCATAAAATGTGATAACAAATGAAAAATCCTATTCAACACTCTAGAACTAAACATATTGACATTAGGCATCACTTTATACAAGATCAGGTTCATAATCATGATGTAATCTTAGAATTCATTGATACAAAACATCAATTGGCCAATATATTTACAAAACCTTTAAATGAAGAATAATTTAATTTCATTAGAAGGGAGTTAGGGATGTTAAATTGTCCGAATGCATGAGTTTATTGTATTTCTTTTCCGGACTATCTTTCTCTTAATGTATTTCATGAATGGAGCTTTCATGAATTTATTTCATTTTTATCTTTCTTGGTTTCAAGTTTACTTTATACTCTTGCTCCATCACGTAATGATGTTTGATACATTAACAAATGCATCTTTCACAGATTTTACTCTTCTGAATTCTTAATGAGAAACAAATTTAATTTATGAAGTTTTGTTAATGGATTTCTTTTTATCCTTTCTCATGAATCTATCCTTACTCTTCTCATGAAGGAAGAATGTTTATAAATTTTTAGCGTGTAATGATTGTTAGGATCAAGAGCGACACTAAGAGGGGGAGTGAATTAGTGTAGCATAAAATTTTCGTTATTTAAAAAGAAACTTGTTTCGATTAAAACTGATTCCGACGAGAATGATTTCAATTCAATCCGTTTCGGAAAGAATTTGAACCTGAAAGCTTTCGTGAAAGTGCAAGAGAAGACTAAGGTGATTTGTAGTAATGTAAATTGCACAAATGAAAAGCGTTGGTTTCGTAAAGTCTTCATATGATTAAAGCCGATCTCGGAAGGTGTTTACTTGAAAGCATATGTAAACGTAGTTAAAGCATAGTAAGGAGGAGAGGCATTTTGCTATAAGAGAAAGTTGCTCAAAGTAAATGCAAACTAAGTTTTATTGTGGTTCGGTCAATGTGACCTATATCCACTTTCGGATTCCTCCTCCGACGAGATCACCGGCGTCCACTAAAGGCTTTCCTTCAATAGGTGAAGACCGAACACCTCTTTGCAACACTTTCTCCTTTTCCCGGGTTTAGGAGATGAACCTTTACAAGTCTCACTCCTCTTTCTTGGATGGTTACAAGGCTAAGAGATTAAGAAGGAGAACTCTAACTTTTACAACACTTTAAGGCTCACGAACTCAAGATTATGCCAATAGGTTTCGTGCTCTTTCATGCAGAAAAGGGTGGAGTTTTTATAGGCTCCAATGGCTTCAAAAATAGAGCAAAAAAGTGTCTAATCCCAGATTTCCAAGGTCCTAGAGGTACCACCGTCACTGGGTGGTACCACCGCTTGACAGGGGCAGTACCACCGCTGGCAGCAATAATTGCCGGTGGTACCACCGCCCAGTCTGGGTGGTGCCACCGCCCAGAAATCTTGGGGGGCATTGCTTTCTCGGTGGTGCCATCGTTAGCCAGGAATTCAGGGGATAATTAGGCTATTCAATTCGGCCTAAATCAACCTTGTTAAGGGCCTAGTTGGCCCCTAATTAAGTTAGTGGGATTACCTCCTAATCATAACTTAATTTATGCTCTAACTACGATAATTAAGACATGATCACAACTCTTCTTATTCCGATGCATTAATTGCTCTTCCGGCGAGCTTCCGGCGTACTTCCGGTGAACATTCAACGAACTCTCAGCAATGCACTGACAAACTCCCGGCAAGCTCTTAGACTTTGCGACGATCTTCTTGGCGAGTTCCGATGAGCTTTTATGGAAAGCTTATAGACTTCTCGGTTGATTCTTGTAGAACTTCCGACGAACGTCCATACTTCCGTCGAACTCTCGAACTCCCAGTAAGATCTCGATCTGGACTCCGGCACAACACCTACTTTATGCCTTACTGCCATTGTAGTTAATCCTGCATATTTTTCTCAACATATAGATTAGATTAAACAAATTTCAATTGACTTCATCATCAAAATTCGAGATTCAACAATCTCCCCCTTTTTGATGATGACAATCAATTGATGATGGAGTTAACCTTAACTCCCCCTATCTATATGCCATACTTGAGAAAAGACCTTCTTGAATTCAAGGCCTTTGAATTCAAGGGACATATTGATAAGTTAAGTTCATTTAAACTTATCAATACACACATCATGATTCCTATCATGATCTAACATTCTCAAAATGATGTCAAGGCATGACATCCATTTTCAAGTATGATATTTCAAATATGAAAGATGACAAAGATAGCAATTCATCATTCTATGACAAGATATCAATTGTAAAATTGCAAGTTAAGCTCTAGATATCTTATCATAATGAAGAAAATTTATCAAGCAAACATTATAAGTATATATGATGAAATACATTGCATACATTTGTCATCAATTTATCACATTTTGGTATTATTTCTTACCCTTTATCATCAACAAAAAGGAGAACAATTCAATAATGTAAGTGTGGTAAAATTTCATATCACATTTCAAATTGTAAAAAAAAATTCATACCAATCATATTTCAAGCATTCATGACATGGTATTATTCAAAAGTTCTCAATTTTAAAAGTTATAATTATTAAAGAGATAGCTTCTATCAAATTCTCTCTTTTTATTTTTCATCAAAACTTTGCATGAAGAAGGAGAGTTAGGAGGAAAATCCATTGAGAACCAACTTTGAATGAAGTTAAAAATGATAAAAGAGTTTCATTAAATCATGCTTTAATTTTCACAAGGATCAAGAAATTTATGTGAAATCAAATCCTCATTCTTTCAAGTGTGTGTCTGGTCCTTAGATGTGAGACACCAAGGATGCCTTGTATGAGTACTCCACACTTTGATACTGAACTTATAGGTCTAGAGGTTCCAGATCTAATACAATTGATCATCGGGAGTGGTAGCCAACCTTATGAGGGCAATTAAGTGTCGATAGAGGATCATCTACTATCGGTGTCATGAGAAGAATGTCCCATGTGTTCTTACTTAGGCAAATCCTTAGCCAAGGACATTCGGATTGAGAGAGAAAGAGTTTTCTAGGAGAATTTGATTAGAGCGAGACTCGAGTAGATTCCGTATGGGCCTGATAGTACATTGTCCGGTATGAGATCTCTAGGATATTAGATAGATAAAAAACTATAGATATATGATAATTAAGGACAGAGAGGTCCAATGAATTGGATTTTCCTGTATCATTTGAGGACTATGGCGTAGTGACATCCGTAGTCGATGAGTCAAGTAAATAATTATAAGAGATGATAATTCATTGAGTCAGAAGAAGTTTTGACAGGTATGACTCATGGCTAATTTGATATTAGGCCTAGAGGATCACATATATATGGTAGGTGTTGTGATAAGTAGAGGTTTGAATATGAGATATCCGTTGGAGCCCCTATTTTATTGGATATCTAGTAAGCCCATAAATTATTAGATCTTATGGATAAGATCCAATAAGAGCTAATAAGAGATTATTGAGTAAAGATATAGTAATCCAAGAGGCTTGGATAATGGGATAGAGATCCAATACCCAATAGGGCAGGATCCATTAGAGTTAAGTTGACATGTTCTAATCATAGGTGCCCTGCAAGCCAATCACGTGAGTGATGGCATGTATGACTTGACACGGAGTCTTTTTGCTTATTATTATTTGGTATTTTATCTATTACATGAATATATTATGATGTCTATGGATCTATACAATAGGAATCAGATCATGAAGAGATCACGATAATGAGACTGATTCACCTTTAAGCACAGATCTTAAATAATCCTTATCATAGGTTACTCGAGAGGGACATCAAGATAACCAGATAGACTAGTGTGTTGTATACCCATCTAAATAATGGATGCAATTAGTCTCATAGCTGCTCGTGTGGGGACACTAGGGATACAATGTAGGTGCTCATTGGAGAATGAGTTCACTGATTGATTCTCTCATAAAATATTGGATGATTGATGATGCCTTATTGTTAGATAATGATTCCGTCATCCTAGTGGTGTATCTAGTCCTTAGACTTAAGATATCAAGAATGTCCTGTATGAGTACTCCACACTTTGATACTGAACTTAAAGGTCTAGAGGTTCCAAATCTAGCGTAGCCAGCCATCGGGAGTGATAGCCAATCCTACGAGAAATATTTAGTATCGATAGAGGATTATCCATTCTCCGTATCATTGGAAGAATATCCCATATCCTTGGCCAGGGTCATTCGGATTGAGAGAGAAAGAGTTCTTCGGGAGAATCCGATTAGAGCGAGAGTCAAGTGAAAACCATATGAGTCTGATAACACCATGCCCGATATATGATCTTTAAGATATTAGATGGATAAGGGACTATCGATATATGGTAACTGATGACAGACAAGTCCAATGGATTGAATTCTCTTGTATCATTTAGGGATTGCGGCGTAGTGGCTCAGTACGTATATAGTCGATGAGTCGAGTGAATTACTATGGAGATAATAATTCACTAAGCCAGAAGGAGTTTTGATAAGTATGACTCATGGCTAGCTCGACATTGGGCTTAGAGAATCACACACATATGATATGCATTGCGATGAGTAGAGGTTCAGATATGAGATATCTGTCGGAGCCCTTGTCTTATTGGATATCCAATAAGCCATTGAATTATTGGATCCTATAAATAAGATCCAATAATAGCCAATAAGAGATTATTGGATAGAGATCCACTAATCTAAAAGGCTTAGGTAGTTGGATGGAGATCCAATACCCAATAGGGCAAGATCCATTATGGTTAAATTGATAGAGGGTCTCTATAAATAGGAGGGAACCAAAGACCCATAGGCTAGAGGTTCTTTTTAACTGCCTCCTCCTATTCTCCTCTCTCCCTCTCCTCCTCATACTGCAGCCCCTATTTGGGGTGTGTGGATAGCAAAAAGGGGCAGTCCCTTCTTGATTACGTGGTGCGCATGAGAAAGAGTTTGGACAACGATTTGAGGAGCATCTTCGCAGCCCCTATCATGTAGATCATCACTAGAAAGGAGGACAGTTGACCTCCTTCATTCTCTCGCATAGATCTGTAGGTTTTCATGTATATATGATCTCACTATATAATTCTCTTACATATAGTTTTTTTATTTCACTGTTTTTTGCACATCAACTTTTGCACAACGATGAAACCTTCTTTTCTACGGGAATTCTGAGATTTTATTTTTCTATTCTTTCACTACACATGTGATGTTGTCCCAAATTTTCTAACAACAAGGACCTTTATAAATAGGAGGGAACTAAAGGGGCATAAGCTAGACCCTTTTTGGCTACCACCTCCTATTCTCCTCCCTCCCTCTACTCCTCAACTAACAACCCTAGTTTTAAGCATGTGGACAGCAAGAAAGGTCGACCCCTTCTTGATCATGTGATATGCGTGGAGAGGAAGATCATGCAGCGATTTAAGGAGTATCTTTGCTTCATCTACCATGTGAATCACCACTAGAGAGGAGGACAGTTGACCTCCTTTATCCTCTCCTATAGATCTGAAAGTTTTCAGAAATATACGATCTTCCTATGTAACACATCTTGTATATATGTGCAGTTTTCGATTTTATAGGTTTTTCACGCACCAATCTTCGCACGATGATGAAAACCTTTTTCTGCGAGAAATCTAGGATTTTTGTGTTCTATTCTTCCATTGTGCATGTAATACTACCTAAGAGTTTTCAACCAGTCTCAACGTGAATTCAAGACTACCATTAAAAAAGTATTATTTTGAATTCAAGTTCATCATATTTTTAAGATGATATATAGATAGGGATGTCTTGTTAAGACCCCATCATAAATTGACCTCTCGGTATCCATAACTTAAACTTATATTCAATGACATAATATTGAGATTCTTCATGTACAATGAGATCAAAGTAATTTTTATTTTTATATAATTGGAACATTGATATAAAGGGAGAGAAGTAGTACTATGATATTATAATATCACTCTTCTTTTTACTAATAATAAAGGGGGAGAAGTAATAACTCATATTCTCAAAAGGGCATAAGCATATTTTTTTTGTTAACCAAGAGGGAGAAATGGTGACTCAAGCATGAACAGGAAAAATCATAGCGTCTTATTTATGATTTTTTATTATTAGTATTTGTTTTATGCAAATAGTTAACTTATAGTTACATTTTGATTGATATTACATATTGATAATTGTTAAAATTTAAAACTTGAAATGGTTATGATTATATCTTTAAATTTGAACTTGATTGAACATTGATTTTTAGGCTTGAACGATTGAATCATATTATCAACAAGATCAAATTTCTTTTGATTTAAATTCAGTATATGCATTTAAAAGAATATATGATTATTTGAGTTCAAGTTTATCATAATATTTTAAAATGACAAATAGATATGGGAGCCTTGTTAAAACCCTGTCATCATAAAAAAGAGGAAGATTGTTGAATCTCAGATTTTGATAATAAAATCAATTAATGAGTTTATTAGACTAAATATATTTTTAAGATAAGTAATGCAGGAAATATTTCAATCACAAACTTGGATCACTAGAGGGCCAACAATAAGCAAGAGAGTCAAACATTGCACTAAAAAATCATCGTGCCAAAAATTAGACATCAAGCCAAAGAATTGGTCGACATACTAGAGATCGAACTTCGTACTATAGGTTTGGGTATTGTATTAAAAGGATTAGATATTGCACCGAAAGATTGCACATCATGAAAAAATCGATATACTAGTGAAATGGGCAATATGCCGAAGGAAAGAATGATGTGCCAAAGATTTGAACAAAGTTTTAGAAGATCAAGCAACATGTCAAAAGAGCAAATAACATGTTGAAAGCTTTGTAAATGTGGTTGATTTATTAAAATCTTGATCAAGGTCTTTTTGGGTTAGTTTGAGTTGGTATTAAGCTAAAACAATGCCAACTTATCAAGAAAGCCAATAGGCTTAAAATTAGGCAGAATTGGGCATGTTAGAATGCTAAACAAGTGTTTAAAGTGGGCCTGGGTGATGGTACTGCCAAGTTCAAGTAATAGTACTGCTTGAGTCAACTAATAAGCACTATTTTATAATTATCAAGCTTTCTAGTGGTAGTATGGCTAAAGCTAATATTCGCCCAATTACAATGGTAGTACACCCATATCTCGAATTTTTTTAGATTTAAATTTTTAACTTTATTCTTAAAGACTTTTAGGGTCTATAAATACCCCACTCAAGTGTAGTTGATAGAACATCTATTCCTAGTAAAAAAATATTATAAACTCTCATTTTGAGTATAGTTTGAGTCTTCTTATTCTCTTGAGTTTGGTTATAATTCTAAATTTTAGTAGGTGAGAAAACTTATGTAGAAAAGAGTGTGAATGTTATCTCCTTAGTTAAAAAAAAAAAATTATAATAAGGATAATTGATCTTCGCCCATTGGAAAGAATGTCAATAGTAAAGACCAATTGCCTCAAGAAAAGAAAAATCAATGGATGTCGGTCGAAAAGATCGAACCACTATAAATTGGTTTGCCTCTATTTACTTGTCATTTACTTATGATTTAGTTTTATTCTCTTTAATTATAACTTTAACCTGATCAATTAATTTTTTGAAATATATTGATTTATTAATCGAGTTTTAAAATTGATTTAAAATATTATTACACTAATTCATTCTTGTCATTAATATTATGAGTTTTTAAGCTCTCAGCTATTGATAAATGGATCTAGCACACAAACATAAATCCATGTAAGTTTAGTTAAAAACTAAACTTAATTATTTATTAGTTATTTATCTTATAGCATGTATTGGGAGGAGACACTACCAAAAGGTGCAATAAACAAGAATTATATTGAGTCGAGTTATTGCAAAAACATACATGACCATGCCATAGGACAACATTCAAAATTACTGTTTCTTACCACCTTATAAATAGATCGATATCTATATTATAATATGTACAAAAAATGAAATTATGTGAAAATTTATTATCTTCTACATCAAACTCACTCTTTTTCTCTTATCAATTTATAGGCATGGAACCATACTTCTCATCACTAAGAAAAAAATATAACAAGAATTACTTTTATTTTCTGCTGCCAAACGAACTGTAATTGCCGCATTTGCAAGTAAAAAGGAGAAAAGAAAAAGAAAGTACGGGTGGGGGAGTTAGGCGGGCTGTTTGACTATAACATTTCAAAGTCCGTGGAAACGAGGACGACAGGCCATCATAGAGTCGTCGTGAGTATGAGGACTAATTTAAGATTCTCGTCAGCTTTGACTTATATAATCCGGACATCCAGTGGTGTTAGATCCACTTCACATCCTAATGGTAGATTCTCAAATGAATAAAATTCTGGATTCATCTTCTCACAATTTCTTGTTTATTTGTCCCAATTTCTTGAAGGACAAAACAGATATCTCTATTTTTTCCATATATAGTTGTCTGATAAAGATTTTTTTCTTGCTCGTATAATTTAATTTATTCTTGGCTTACATGTATAAACCACAGTTGCTAGATTATATATTAAAGTGTTTGATTATATGATCCTATTTAATTTAAAATATATTATAAATATTATTATATTATAATTATAGTTAAAAATAGTCCAATTATAATAAGATTCTTTAGGAGATGAACTTGATGAAAGAGACTCTCCTAATTACTTATCCTAAATCCTCTGCTCTTATCTATAAAATGACAAGATCTCCTAGGAACTTAGTGCAAATAATTGGGTATGCAGATAAGTAAGGATATATGAATACGTGACATGATCGAGATATCACAAATCTTCTTTCATCTTCTTTTAGTTACGTAAACTAATGAATGAGAGATTATATATCTTCTCTCATAGCCCTTTTGTCCCTAAATCTGTCAATCATAGCAGCACTGTAAAGGATAGAAAGGGAGGAGAAAATGAATCTAGTTCTCCTTGCATATTGACATTGTTGTAGTTTTCAAAATTCAACAATGGTATGCTTACATATTAGAAAAGATTTTTGTAGAACCATCAAAATGTACACATCGTAAATTTAGATCTATTGTTATTTGATTTCATATTTTGTATTAAAAAATTTCACATAATAATGGAATAAGGATGGTTTTTATGCTTATAATTGGTATCAGAGTTATGATTATAAAATTAAATACTTTAGATCTATTTGTTATCACCTTTTACGAGTAGGCGATGGCTACGCACGGTGGCAATAGTCATGCCTCTTATGGATATGGTTAGGAGTATGATATATTATTCTTCTATATCCAAATAAATGTAAAGAGAAACTCTAAGGATGATTATGTATATCTTAAATAGGGTTTCTAGTAAGTCAATTTCATCAACTTCTATTGAATTATAGACCGATAGAAAACCCAACTAAAAATATTTACATATATTTAGGATTGTCCTACAAAGATAAGAGTTTTCAATCTATATAAAAGGAAATTGGATTTAAGGATTATTTCTAGATATTTTATTATTTATCCAAAAAAATTTAAATGGATACATTTTTTATTACCCTAATTATACTACGAGAATAGTTAAATATAATAATATAAGATTATTAGAAAATAATGAATTAGTGACAGTAAAAATCTCAAAATTTAATCTTGATATTGAGGAGATACAGGTTGATACTCCTTTATCATTCGAGAGATTATTGTTACTTAAATTATTAAATAATTTGATAAAGGTGAATAAGAAAATAATATTAGTGAACTCTCATATAATATTGATATTAGTATTAATGATATTATAGAACAACCACAATCGATAGTTTTGAGAATGTCTTAAAGGAAAAGGAGATTTATTAATTTTTATTATTATGTGGTATATTTACAAGAATCAAATTATGATATAGGAATCAAAATGATCTCTTATTATTTTCATAATTTATTAAAAGTAATGATTCTAAAAGATAGTATGATACATAAAAGAAGAGTTGAAATCAATGATAAGAATGGTGTTTGAGAACTTATCGAATTGTCTAATAACAGTAAAAGAGTCTGTTATATAAACATCACTCAAATGGTAACATTGAATAATATAATGACTAGATTTATAGTCAAATGTTTTACTTATAAAGAATACATCGATTATAACGAGACATCTTCTCTAATTTTTTAAATGAACTCATTAAGAATCGTCATGACATTAGTGACTCATTATGATTTTGAATTATATTATATGGATGTGAAAATAAATTTTTTATTAGAAATCTAGATTTATATATGTTAACTTAAACGATTCGCAAAGAAAATGAAAGAAATATAAAATTTGGTATGCAAATTTTAGAAGTTCATTTATGACATTAAACAATCTTATTAAAGTTTCTAAATATCATTACTTCATTCATATTTAGGAAAAATATTATTAATTAGTATTTATATTTGAAGATCAATGGGATCAAGTTTATTATATTAGTCTTATATATTGATAATATTTTACTTTTCAATAGTGATCTTTGTTTATTATACTAAACCAAGAAATTTCTCACTAAAAAATTTTTCATCAAGAATTTTAAGATGGGTAATATAAATGAGGCATCTTATGTTATTTGTATTGACATATTTTGAGATAGATCCCAAGAATTATTAAAATTATCTTAGAAAAGATATATTGATCAAGACTTAAAGAGATTTAGTATACAATTTTATTCACCAAATGATAAAATTAAAATTTTTAATCAAAATAAGTATTTTTTAAAATGACTTATAAAAGAATTAGATAAAAAAAAATATTCTTTATGTATTCATAGTTGGAAGTCTATTATATACTCAAGCTTATGCTATATCATATGTGAGTTTTGAAATTAAGATGTTAGTAGATAATAGAATTACCTAAGAATGAAAACACTAAAAGATTATAAAAAAAAAGTAATATGGTATTTGGAAGGAACGAAGGATTATATGTTCACATATATGAAATTAGATCAACTTAAAATAATCATATTTTTCAAGTACTGATTTTATAAATTATCTTAATAATTGAAAGTCCACTTTATGATTTATATTTATATTAGTTGAAGGAATAATTTACAGAAAAATATAAAATAATATTTATATTATTAATAATAAATGTTGATTTTATGATATATTTTGATGCCACTAATCAAGCTTTATGACTACAAAATTTTATCATAGAATTTTGTGTAATCAAACTCAATTGCCAAGTCGCTAAAGATACTTTGTGACATATTACAATAGTTTTCTTCCCTAAAAATGATGAGTATTATTATAGTTCTATGCATTATGATACAAAGTACTCGATGGTTAGAGAAAAGAGTTCAAAAATAATTAATGTTAATTAATAACTTGAGTTTAACTATATTGATTGCTATCCATTCATTTGGACTTATAACCTAAAATGTTTAAAAGAATATGTTATTATGATTTAGTTTATGAGCAACCTATAAAAGATATGGTAATGTATGTTTAAGTAAATATTATAATTAATATTCTTGCTTATGTACTTAAAATTATTTATTTATGTTATCCTATATATTATGATTGAACATGATGACAGATTGTCTTGACAAAATAAATTATAAAGATCATTTTGGACTACCTTAGGAAGGGCTAATGGTGTTGTGATATATAAAAGGAATTATGATATTGATAACATATAACTGCTATAACTTACATTGGTAATCAAATTTAATATAGTATTATTATATTTATTCAACTTATTAGCTTATTTTTTAATTCATGCATATATAAATAATTTTTTAAAATTCAAACTAAGTTGGATAAAATTATTTTTAAATAAATTTTATTTTATTTCTTTTTAATTTTGAACCCTTTTGTATCTTATCAATTAATGAGCCAGGTAAGAGAATATTAGATTATATAGCCTTATCTAATTAAGTAAGATATATTATGAATATAATTAAATTTTAATTATGGTTATCGATCAATAAAAAATAATTATAATTATGGTATGATTCATTAGAATATGACACGAAAGACTCTCCTAATTACTTATTCTAAACCCTCTGCTCTCGCCTATAAAAAAATAGAATCTCCTAAGGACTTAGTACGAATAATTAGGTATATGGATACCTAAATAAATATGGATATGTGGATACCTATAAAAGATAGAAAGAGAAAAAAAGATAGTCTAGTTCTCCTTGCATCTCGGTATCGTCATAACTTTCAGATTCAATGATGATATGCTTATAGATCAAATTTTTTTTTTTTGAGAATCATCGAAAGGTATGTATCATAAATTTATATTTATTATTATTTGATTTTAAAATTTGATATTAAAATTTTTTGCATAATAAGAGCATAAGAATAGCTTTTATGGTTATATGAAAACCTTTCTTCACCTCTAATCCAATAAAAATTGAAGATGAAAAACCTAAACAACAACAGTGGTGGTTTCAGAGAGATGAACAGGATGAACATGTTGACCTAAATATGTTGATTATCCAAAGTAAACCCTGCATTTACAGCCTAGAGGATCTATCCGACTTGTGATTTCATAAATGCCACCACTTGGGAGCCTGAAGTGAGCTTACATTGATCTTAATTAGCAGATCTTATAACCGATGGAGTAATGCCGA
>NC_088349.1:24007500-24012500 GCF_036884655.1 Musa acuminata AAA Group
TGGTAAGCTCATGGACTTCTCGGATTTGTTCCCGTAGAACCTTCGACGACCGTCTGGACTTTCGTCGGACTCTCGAACCCCCAACGTGATCATGGTCTTGACTCTGACGCAACTCTTGCTGCATGTCTTACTTCCATCGTAGTTAATTCTGCACACTTATCTCAACATATGGATTAGATAACAAATGACAATTGACTTCATCATCAAAATCCGAGATTCAATAATTTCCTCCTTTTTTATGATGACAATCAATTGATAACGGAGTTAACTTTAACTCCCCCTATCTATGCCATACTTGAGATAAGTCATTCTTGAATTCAAAGCCTTTGAATTCAAGAGACATATTGATAATTTAAGATCGTTTAATCTTATCAAAACTCCCATCATGATTTCTATCATGATGTATCTCTCTGAAAATGATGTCAAGGCTTGACATCCATTTTCAGGTTTTACATTTCAAATGTGAAAGATAGCAATCGTAGTAATTCATCATATGGTAAGATATCAACATATAAAATTACGATGTAAGTTCTTGATGTCTTAACATAATGCAAACATTTCAAGTGTTTAGCAATCATAGCATTTCATCACATGACAAGATATCAATTTATAGAATTACGATATAAGCTCTAGATATCTTAAATATGGCATAGTACAAATATGTCAATCATAGCAATTCTGTCACCAATTTATCATATATTTCGATGCAAGCTTTTAATATCTTAACATAATTCAAATATGGCACTCATAGCAATTCTATCATCAATTTACCATGTATTTCTCCCCCTTTGTCATCAATACAAAGGAGAACTATTTAAGCAAATTTTAAGCATAAGTGTGGTAATGATTAATATCATTTTTCAACAATGAGTGATAGGATACCAATTATACAAACATCTCAAGGAAAACATGACATGGATATAGCTTTCATTACTTCTTCCTTTTTATTTGTCATTATCTTTTTGCATGAAGGAGGAAAGCCATTTGTGAGCTTACTTGAATGAAGTTAAAATCGATAAGAGATTAAATCACGCTTTATTTTTGCATGGATCAAGATATGCATGTGAATTAAATTCATGCAAGTGTTCATCTCAAAAGAAAATCTTCCTTCATCAAGAAGGAATTCATATGAAAGAATCATTTCATCAAATCCCTTTCTCGATTAAAGATTCAAGATAAATCTATGAGAGATGCATTTTCATATGTCAAAAATCATGGAGCATTGATATAAAATAAAATTGATACATTGATATAAAATCATTTAGGCTCATGAAAGCTCCAGTAAGTCCGGAAGAGAAATACTAAATCATATTAGGATCAAGAAAATCCAAAAATGAAATTTAACACTTTCATGCATTCGGACATGATTTTGCTATAGATTTTCAAACATAATCATGAAGATAAAACATGCTCATGATCATGGAAATTTTTATAAAATACATAATTTCCAACATGTTATTAAGGCATGTAATAGTATAAAATTTTCATTATAGCAATTAAGTGAATGAATTAAGAATGTCCAAAAAATGAGTTCATGCATTCGGACATATCAACATTCCTAATTCTCTTTTAATGAAATCAAATTATTCTTCACTTAGAGGCTTTATAAAAATATCATCTAGTTGATGTTTAGTATTAATGAACTCTATAATTACATCATGATTAGTGACATGATCTCGTATAAAGTGATGTCTTATATCAATATGTTTTGTTCTTGAGTGTTGAATGAGATTCTTTATTAAACATATTGCACTTGTATTATCACATTTAATGGAAATATTTTTAAGATGAACTTTATATATAATCTTCCAAGGTGATTTTCACCCATACAACTTGTGCACAGTATGCACTAGCTGTAATATACTCAGCTTCGGTTGTTAATAGTGCAACCGAGTTTTATTTCTTAGATGACCAGGAGACAAGGGCATGTCCCAAAAATTGATATGTTCATAATGTGCTTTTTCTATCTAGTCTACACCTAGGAAAATCCGCATTAGCATAAGCAATTAACTCAAAATTCTTGATTTTTGGATACCATAATCCTAGATTTGTGGTACCTTTAAGATATCTAAGTATTCTTTTAACTGCTTTGAGATGAGATATCTTAGGGTTCGATTGAAACCTAGTACAAAGTCCTACACTGAACATGATATCTGATCTAGTTGCAGCGAGGTAAAGTAAACTTTCTATCATAACTCTATAAGTTTTTTGATCGAAGCTTTCTCTACTTTCATCAACTTCTAACTTAGTGGAGGTGCTCATAGGAGTGTTGATAGCTTTGGAGCTATCCATATTAAATCTTTTTAGCAAATCTAAAGCATATTTAGTTTGACCCGAAGATAATATCATCAACATAAATCTGAACAATGAGAAAATTATTTTCAAAATCCTTGATAAATAATATAGTATCGACCTTGCCTTTTGTAAAATTATTTTCAATAAGAAAAGAACTAAGTCTCTCGTACCAAGCTCTCGAGGTTTATTTTAAACCATAGAGAGTTTTAGTTAATTTAAACACATGATTAGGGAGGCTATTATTTTCAAATCCGGGAGGTTGTTCAACATAAACTTCTTTAGAAATAAAGTCATTAAGAAAAGTGCTTTTAACATCCATTTGAAACAACTTAAAATTGTTATTCATAGGCAAGGAGCATCCTTATGGCTTCTAATCAAGCCAAGGAGCATCCTTATGGCTTCGTAATCGATATCTTCTTCTTGGTTGAAACCTTGGCCACTAATCTAGCCTTGTTTCTAACCATGATACTATATTCATCTTGCTTATTTCTAAAGACCCATTTAGTACCAATAACTAAATGGTTATTTGGTCTAGGAACAAGCTTCAACACTTTATTTCTCTCAAATTGATTTAACTCATCTTGCATTGCAATAATCTATGAATCATCTTTCATGGCTTCGTCAATACATTTAGGTTCAATTTGAGAGAGAAAAGCAGAGTTGACATAAAAATTTTTAAGAGAAGAACGTGTTTGAACCCCCTTAGATGTGTCTCCTAGGATAAGCTCCTTAGTATGAGCATCTACATACTTCCAATCCTTGGGTAAGGATGTTTCGGAAGTGGATGCATCCAAGTTGCTAGTTGGAGAAGGGATTTCATTTAAATTCAAAGAATCAAAATTAGCATTATCATCAAAATTATTTTTCTTGATTTCAGAAATCTCATTAAAAACAACATGAATGGATTTTTCTATAATTAAAGTTCTTTTATTGAAGATACGAAAAGCTTTAGAAATAGTAAAATAACCAAAAAACATTCTTTCATCATCGGATTTAGCATCAAATTTTCCTAAGACATCTTTTTCATTCAAGATAAAACACTTACACCCAAAAACTTTAAAATATGAAACATTGGGTTTTTTATTGTTTCACAACTCATAGAGAGTTTTGGTGAGTAAGGGTCTTACTAGAACTCTATTCAAAATATAACATGCAGTGTTTATGGCTTCGACCCAAAAATATTTGGGTAGACTATGTTCATTCAACATGGTTCACGCTATTTCTTGTAAATTTTTATTTTTTCTTTCTACTACTCCATTTTGTTGAGGATTTCTTGGAGTAGAGAAGTTGTGATTGTATCCATTAAATTTATAAAATTCTTGAAAATCACGGTTTGAAATTCACCACCATGATCACTTCTACTTGATGAAATCATAGAGCTCATTTCATTTTGAACAAGTTTACAAAACTTGGTGAAATATCTAAAGCATTCATTTTTGTGTTTTAAGAAATAAGTATATGTGTATCTACTATAGTCATCTACAATAACAAAGGCATATTTGCTACCTCCTAGGCTTAATATAGAGATTGGTCCGAACAAGTCCATATTGATCAATTGCAAGGGCCTAGAGGTGCTTATTTGACTCTTAGATTTGAAACTACCCTTAATTTGTTTTCCTAATTGACAAGCATCACACGTATTATCTTTAATGAACTTGATATGAGGAATTCCTTTTACAAGTTCTTCGGATGATATTTGAGTGATTAGTTTCATGCTAGCATGACTTAATCTCCTATGCCAAAGCCAAGCATCCTTATTCAAAACCGAGAAACACATTTCATTAAAAAATCAGTGATGTCAATGGTGTATACGTTATTTTGTTTTAATGCAATCATAGATGTGTTTTTGTATAGTTTTTCAATGATGCAATTATTAGATTTGAATTTGACAATATATCCTTTATCATATAGTTGACTAATGCTCAAGAGGTTATGATTTAAACTATCAACTAACAAAACATCTTTAATAAAGAAGTTAGATTTGTTACCTATGGTTCCTTTGCCAATGATTTTACCTTTGTTATTGTCTCCAAAGGTGGCATAGCCTTCGTCTATGCTAGTGAGCTTAAAGAATTGAGATGGATCTCCGGTCATATGCCTTGAGCATCTACTATCGAGGTACCATCTCTTGCTCCTAGCTTGTGATGGTGTATGTTTTTACAAGAAATGATGATTTTTAGATACCCATTTACTTTTGGGTGCCTCAAAAACTGATCTAAATCATTTATCATGTTGCATAGAATTTATCATGATTACTTTAGGAACCTAAATCAGTTTGTTCGGATTAACTTTTTTGAATGGACAATGATAAGTTCTATGTCCATGTTTGCAATAAAAATTACGTTTGCTTTGGTGCCAAACATGTAAGATAGGGCCTTTAATGAAGGTGGTTGGATTTTGGTGAGGACTTCTCACAAATCCAATTCCACTTCTTTTAGGAACATGATCCTTATTTGCAAGGATCATATTCAAAAACTTGTTACCAACCTCGAATTTCTTCAAGGTGTCCTTAAGTAGCAAGTTCTCCTTTTGGAGAGTTTCTAGATCATGACATTTTATATATGGAGCTAAACTATTATGATATTCAGTTTTTAATTTATCAAAATTACTAATAAGACTAATGCTAATTTTTTAATAATTTATATTTTTTACTAATTATTTTATATTCATCAAATAAGTCATGGAAAGCATTTAATAATTCATCA